>NW_026072544.1:0-2159 GCF_014885135.2 Alexandromys fortis
TTTTCAAGACAGGGTTTCTCTGTAGTTTTTGGTGCCTGTCCTGGAACTAGCTCTTGTAGACCAGGCTGGCCTGGAACTCCCAGAGATCCACCTGCCTCTGCCATAAGAGGGTTGGGATTAAAGGCGTGTGCCACCCCCGCCCGGCTTTTTATTTTTAACTAAAATATAGTTATATCATTCCCTCCTCCCTTAAATTCTACCTATATTTTTCCCACCCACTCACTCTTGAAGTCATGGCCTTTTTTCCTTTTATTATTATGATTACATATATATGTAACCTGCTGTATTCCATTTAGTGTTACTAGTATCTATGTTTTAGAGCTGACCACTTAGTATTATGTAAACAATTAGGAGAATCATTCCTGGAGGATACTGACTCTCCCTCACTCAACAGCCATTTTTGTCCACAGCTCTTCATCTAGAAATGGGGACCTGTGAGATATTTCCCCCATCTGTTTCTAGGAATGGGGTCCCATGAGATTTCCTCCATCTGTTTTGTTATGTCAACTAGCGTTGTCACGTTCAAGCCTTATTTAGACAGCCATATTGTTGAGATTTCGTGAATGCATGGCCTCCTATACTATTTTGGAAAAGCTTATTTCTAACATCCTGTGAAGAAGCAGCAAAGGCTTTGCAGTTCGAAGAGTGTGTGCGTTTGGCCCTCAGAGCCTTCCCCCAACCCTAGGGCTGAACCCATTCTCTCACAGACCCGACATCCTTACGACAGTATTGTCATCACGTGGCTGTGAAGCCTAGGGCTGTAAAAGCTGTTATCTGCTGCAATTAAGATTTGGTCATTTTAGATATCATAACATCTTATTTTTTGTCCCTTAGGGCATCAAGACAATAAAGTGTCAGGACAACCAAAGCAGTACATCCTCATGAAAACACCTAAAGCCTCATCCACCCCACCCCTGTGTAGACAGGGCCTCTGTCCCCACTTCTTGGGTTATAGGATGATTCTTCTTTCAGCTTTGTCAAACTAGTCAACACTCAATTACTCTATAAACTATCCCAAGGACATCCAGAAATAGTCAAAACCACAGGGATGCTTGGGTAACACCACAGGGTCTTGACTTCTAACCTCTGCACACTTTTCTAGACGGCTATCAGTCTTATTCACACGCAATTTCTTTTTAAGAGAATCTCCCTGTAGCTTGTGAGATTTTACAGTGAAGAACAGTGAGATGTTTTGTATATGTTCATTTCACCTCCTGAGACCCTAGGTCCAAGGGCCTGTGATACTACAGGAGGGCTCAGGCTGTTAAGGAAGTTCTTGTGCTGTAAATATGACTGACCTTCTTCCCTGAGTTCTCATACCTGAGCCATTATTCACATTCCACGAAGCCTCCGCCTGAAGAATTATTGTGGGATGAGAATATCCGAGTCTCAGGGAGCGTCAGACTCAGCTCAGTGGCTCTAGGGAGGGTCCTTTCACCATGGCCTGACCACAGCATGTAACATGAAGGGTCCCACACAACACGCAGGACCTGCCCTTTAAGTTAGTACTTTCTTTCAATGCTACGACTGGGCATGTTAGTATAGTGTATCCCACAGCAAAGGCTCACATTGCTCACTGGTTTCATGAAGAAATCTACCTAAATTCCAATATTTATGGCTTCAACTTTCAGCAAGGCCATTCTATGTGGACTTGAGGATGAGCTGCTGGCTGGTAATTCCCACTGAAATTAACTCATGAGCAGCAGGACCCGGGCATATTGTAGGTCCAGTTTCTGACATCATTCAGGAGATCAGGAATCTGCAATGCTCTGCGGGAAACAGGCGAAGTATTGTTATAGCAATACAAACCAAAACACTCCTTCAACTCTCAAAACATTGTCTCTGTTTCTGTTTTTCTCTCTTTGTCTCTGTCTCCTTTTCTGCTCTCCTTTTCCCCCAGCATCATACAACTTATGCTTTTGTTGTTTTGTTTGCTGAGACAATCTTCCTAAATGAACCAGGCTGGCCTGAAACTATGTATCCCAGTCTGGCTTCAAATTTTCAACACTTTTACCTCTGTATCTTGGGTACTTGGACTACAAGGATGCCCCACAGTATCTGGCTTCAGACTTGTATTTTTCTTATATTTTAAAATGTGTGTGTGTGTGTGTGTGTGTGTGTGTGTGAGAGAGAGAGAGAGAGAGAGAGAGAGAGAGAGA
>NW_026072545.1:0-2212 GCF_014885135.2 Alexandromys fortis
TTGAAAAACAAACAATGTTCAGGATACATGAGGAAGGACCAGGTGTTTGGTGCAGATCCATAGTCTCAGTGCTTCAGAGGCTGAGGCAGGGGAATTGCTGCAAGCTTGAGGCCAGCCTGGGTCACACTGAAAGTTCCAAGACAGCCCAGGGGTGCATATACCCTAGCTCTAAAAACCAGTACATGTCTGTCTTCAAGGAAATGCAAATCAAAACAATGAGAGAAATCATATTTTGTTAGGAAGCTAAAATCTAGAACCCTTAGTGTCAAATATTAGCCAGGCTGCAGAGCAACAAGAGGCTGGTGGGAATGCAGAATGCTGTCCAGCCACTTTGGAAGATACTTTAGCAGTTTATTACGAGACTAGACAAATTCCTACCATGATATCAGCAATCACTTCTTGATATTCATCCAAATGCATTTAAAACTGATGTTAAGATAAAAGCTTATCGATACCTAGGTATTTATAGCAGCCTTTTTCAGATTGCCCAGTCTTGGAAGCAATGACTAAATAAATGGGGGTATATCCATACAATAAAATGAAATCATTTGGTGATAAGGAAATAGTGAACTACCGAGCCATGGAAAGACATGAAAAGCCCGACATAGTGGAACACACATGTAATCACTGCTTGGGAGGCTGAGGCAAGATGGCTGCTGTAAGCTTGAGCCTTGCTTGGTCTCATATAATTGAGATTCAATACTGAAAACACCAAATCAAAGGAAAAAAAAAACCAAGATTGAGAAAATACTGCATATCGCTAAGAGAAAGGAGCTGGCCTGAAAGGCTACACGCTGTGTGAGTCCAGCTACGTAACCTGGAAACTGGAAGAACTAGGAGATAGTAGAGAAACAGGGTTTGCCCAAGGTTTTAAGTGGAAGGAGGAGAAAGATGGGGAGCCTGGAATTTCTGGGGTGCTATCGTGAGGGCAAGACATGACCGTAAACTTATCCAGACTCCTAGTGGTGTGCCAGCGTGGGTGCTCCAAGTGTGGCAATGGCACTGTGCTGGCAAGGGATGGTAAGTGACTCCCCTCCCAACTAGATTTTGGGGATTTCAACTGTTAAATGACTTCTTTAAATTCCCATTCCTATGGCTCTAGTCCTCTCTTCCCTGAGGTATTCTACGAAACAGAAAACACCTCCGTGTGTTAGCATGTGGATGAGGGTGTTGGGTGCAGGCTGTTAGTGACAAAACCCCACAAAAACAAGCAGAGTATGAGCCTGTGGCTTCATACAATCAAAACACATTTATAAGCAAAATATATACATGTACATATATGTATAGAAGACAGTAGGGATGGGCGGTGGTGGGGCAAGCCTTTAGTTCCAGTACTTGGAAGGCAGAGGCAGGCAGATCTCTGTGAGTTCAAGACCAGCCTGGTCTACAGAGTGAGTTCCAGAACAACCAAAGCTACACTGAAAAACCCTGGCTCAGGGAGAGAAAAAAACAAGACAGTAGGACAATGATAGGAGGTACCAAAATATTATTAGTTCCATATGGGAATGGGAGCAAAATTAGGATGAGGATGGGAAGAAAGAACTTTGAATATTATACTGTCTACTTGGATATATTTCTGCATATATAATCAACAATGTACATGTTTGAGATTTCCTTATTCTGAAAGCAAGACACACTCTTCTTAGAAAATTCAAAGAAGAAGATTATGGAAGCGAGCAGCCTATAAGACAATATGATGGCTCTCAGCTTAATGCCAGCACCCTAGAGGCTGAGCAAGATTTTGCATTCTAGGCAGATCTGGGCTATACAGCAAAACCTATTCTCAAAATAAACAAATTTAGAAGCTGGGAGATACTGGCACACACCTTTAATCTCAGCACTCATGGATCTCTGTAAATCTGAGGGCAGACTGGTCTACAGAGAGAGTTCTAGGGCAGTCAGGGCAGTTGCACAGAGAAACCCTGTCTTGAAAAACCAAAAATAAATAAATAAAATAGTTTGTAACCCAAAAATAGCCATTACTACCATTTTGAAATATAGGCTACCCAATTTTTCTCCTATATGCATTTTTAAATAAAAATTTGTATATTTTATAGTGTAGTCATTTTCCCAATCATTTTTTAAAAATGTGCAACCCACTAAGCACAATGGCACATGCCTTTAGTCCTAGCACTCGGGAGGTAGATGTGGACGATCTCTGAGTTCTAGACCAGCCTTGTCCACAAACCAAGTTCAAGGACAGCCAGGGCTA
>NW_026072546.1:0-2211 GCF_014885135.2 Alexandromys fortis
TTCCCAGGGGAGGGAGAGCCTTAAGGTCAAGATTTCTTTCTGTCACTAACACAGGCCTTCCTGTCCCCTCCATTTTCTTCTTATGACCTCTATGACATAGAGGAACACACAAAGCTTTACTGTGCTCACATTCCTTTCCCCCAAATGTAAGAAGAAAACTCCCTCCCCACAGATGGGGACCCGCAATTCAGAGCTCTGGTCCCAGCTCTGCTCCTGTCTCAGGGGTGACTTGCTTAGCTCTGACTTACACAGGAGGGGAAAGGAGGGTGGAGAGTGCACCTGGGACCCTGGTTCTGACTCAGGGTAAACCTAGTGACTGACAACTTGATGATGTTTTCTTCCTTACTCTTCTCAAGTTTTAAAAAACAAATGTTGAGCTGGACGGTAGTGGGCCATACCTTTAATCCCAACCCTCGGGAGGCAGAGGCAGGCAGATCTCTGTGAGTTCAATGCCAGCCTAATCTACAAGAGCTATTTCCAGGACAATTAAAACTGTTACACAGAGAAACCCTGTCAAGAAAAACAAAAACAAAATCAAAAGTCCACTGAGTGTGGTGGTAAACACCCTTAATGCCAGTACTAAGGAGGGAGAGGCAGGTAAACAATATGAGTTCAAGGCCAACCTGGTCTACATAGCAAATTTCAGGTCAGTCAAACCTACAAGTGAGACCCTCCCTGGACAGAAAAGAAAAAGAAAAAAAAGAAAGAAAAGAAAGGGGAAAAGTAAAATAAAATGTCACTGATGTACATCAGAGCCCTTAAGGTCAGGAACAGGAAAGTGGAAAGGTGGCCTTCAGGTTAGATGGCTCTGAACTGCTTCTGGCCACCAGCACAGAAGGTGACCGCTGAGAACAGTGAAGTGCACTTGCTTGGAGAACAGAGACTCCTCTGTCAAGTCTCCATACAGATTAGTGCACAAGGAAAGTGTCCAGAGACATCTGTGGTGAGATCCAAGGATGTCGGATCATAGTCCTAGCATTTGGGAGGTTGACACAGCTGGATCTCTTTTAGTTTAAGGCTACCCTGGGCTACATAGAAAGTTCCAGGCTAGCAAGGACTATAGAGTGATAACCTGTCCAAAAAAAATATCAGTATGGAGGATTAGAGCTTCAGGCTGTGGTCAAGTCTGTGACTATTCACGTCTTCTCTGTGGTATTTAATTCATTTCCTTGCTGCAGGAAATAAATTTCTCTTTAAACAGAAATTATTTTATTTATTAATTATTTATTTTGGTTTTTTTCTTTCTTTTTTCTTTTTAATTAAATCACTGCTTGGCCCATTAGCCCTAGCTTCTTATTGGCTAAGTCTTATTACATCTTAATTTAACCCGTTTCTATCAATCTATGTATAACCATGTGGCAGTGGCTTAGCAACAAAGCATTTCAATCTCTGGTGGTGGATCCATGGCATCTCTCTGACTCTTTCCTTCTCCCAGCATTCAGTTCTGTCTTCTCCACCTACCTAAGTTCTGCCCTATCATCAGGCCAAGGCAGTTTATTCGTTAATGATAATCAGAGTACACAGAGGGAAATCCCACATCACCTCATCTTTTTCTGTTTAAATGAAAGGGAAGGTTTTAACTTTAACATAGTAAAATTACATATAACTAAACAGGTATCAAGCAAGAATTACAGTTACAATATTTCTAATTACTTTATCTTTTATCAGAACTAGGGAAAATTGTAAGTATAACTATCTATCTATTATTTAACGCCATCAAAGACTCCAGAAGGATATAATATTAGCTAAGTAAACAATAAGTACATTGTAAGCAACTTCCAAAACTCTAGAAATGACAGAGACATCTCGCTACCTGGACAGTCACCCAAAGTTCTGTACCTTTGGAGCACCCATCTTCAGCCTACAGGCCCATAGTATCCAGCAGACTTTTCCACAAAACAGGACATTTCAAAGACAGTTCTGCCTATACTTGCAGTTTGCCAGTCACATTTTTCTGTGTCCTACAGAATGTCAAGCAGACTCTTTTTGTTCTTTATGAAGCAGGAATCCCGAAGGATCATCTCACCTTTAAGCAAGTTCAGCAGTCATCTCTCTGCAGTTCCTGCATATTCTAGTTTGCAGTCCAGGCAAGAGCAATTTCTTGCCCAAATGGCTCAGCAGACTCTTTGATGCCCATCTTCCTCTCGAAGTAATTAGTGCTGTCAGGAGCAGATGTGTCTCACTGTCATGAAAAGTCATAATTTTTTTTTT
>NW_026072547.1:0-2180 GCF_014885135.2 Alexandromys fortis
ACCGTTCCAATTTGGCTTCTTCATATCACTATTGATTTCAAGGATTATGAGCATGAGAGCTGTATAATAAGTCCAAATGATGCTGCTTTTCAATCTTTTCACTGCTTTTTGTTTACTATCACCAAGGAAATAATTGCATAAAAAGACAAGTGTGCAGTTTTCCTTGACTGTAAACATGAATAAACTTGGGAATCTGTTCTGCAACTCATAATCCTATGAGATTTCTTTATTCGCCTACTTTGTATCACCAGTCTGGTGGTGGTTAAGTTCTAGCTAATGGGAATAGTCAATGTAGGTCATTATTCTCTTTTCTGTCTTTACTGGACCATATACATCAACACACATTAATCTAAGCTTTGTCTTTTGATTCTCCAAATGTTTCAAAGAAAATAAGTAAAGACACATTGGGGAGTCTTTAAGCTCAAAACATTTAAACATTTCTGCCTGACTGGTCTCTAGTCAGCAAGTGGTCCACATTCTCTAATAAGGTTTGAGTCATACTCCATTCTTCTGGATAGCCCATGTACTGACCCCTACTCAGCTGGGTACATTTCCTATGTAGAAATAATATTAAATCGTCCACGACTCCTAGTGTTAGTGCAAAAGTATCCTGATTGTACTTTTAGTCAAACTTCTAAGGTGTGTGTGATGTAGGCACACTTTTTGACACCTCTTTTCAGGTCGTGTGAAAAGGTAAGTCTTCTTACAAAGAAATGTTTTCAAACTTTTCCAATTTCTTTATCTCCTGACTTCAAATCACATCATATACTGGAGTAGGCTAGAATTCATATGACAGATCTTAAAGGTTAATTCATGATTTAGAAGCTATTCTGCTGTTCACTGCTTTGTTAATGTTTAACCCTCACTAGTCCACTTTCGCCACCTAAAACACCACCTACCTCTCCACTCATGCACCTGTTCTTATATCAGCCTTCTAGGATTCTGATTATTGAATGCTCTAGGTTACACTGAATATGAAAATAAAGAAGCCCAATGCCTTCTGATAGAGAAGTCTCAGTTAGGAAACTATAGGAAAATTGGGGAAGATAATCTTATGTATCAATGATAAAATGCAAATATGAAATCCTGGGTATGGGAAAGGTCTGCTCTGGGTAAACTTGCTGGAGATTCAAATAGATCAAAATAAAGAATTTGTAATACTATACTGTCGTCTACAGATATATCACACATTTATCAGTCTTTCTGTCAGTTCATCTATTTTAAAACAGCCTACATATTCCATCTAGGTACTGTGTAAGATATTGAAAATGTTGGACAGAATCTTTTTCTTTCAGGGAACGTATGCTCCAGTGGGAACTACAGGAAATTGAAAATGTAATGCAGTATGATCTGTGTTATCAGAAAAGTGGGATGTTTACACCGAGTTTACTGGAAACTCATAAAAGGGACACATGACCAGGATTTGTGTTTCAATGTAGGTTTCTTCAAGGGAGTGACATCCAATCTGAAACCTAAAGCTTGAATAATTATTGCACAGGCAACAGGAGAAGAGAGATAATATTCTTTCCAGTGTCGTTTGGCATGTGCAAAGGTTGTAGAAATAGAAGGTCTGCAAAGTTCGAGAAATTGTGTGGATTTTGTAATATTTATCAAGAGTAAAGAACATGGTACAGGAGATCTTGAGAGCCAATATCAGAGACAAAACTTAGCAACATTTAATTTATCTAGATGTTATTAATACTGTGAGATGTGTAAGATTTGATGTCGGACGAAAAGACTTGGGTAAGATCATTCTAGTGATGAATCTGCCCCCCTTTCCCCAAAAAAATCAACATTGACAGAGCTCAGAAATGAGAAGATATCTGGTGTGTGCAAGTGGTGCTGTTTTCTATGGGAAAAAAAAAAAAACACTGAATACTTGTAGTGACATTTTATTTGTATTTTAATAAATAAAGCTTACCTGAAGATCAGAGAGTAAAACAGCCCCAATGGTCAGCCTTACAGACCAGGCAGTGATTCACACCATTAACCTCAGCCCTAGAGAGGAATAGAAGATGGGAGGAAACAGCTCTCAGACAAAGACTTATTCTGAGATTCCTGGAGGTAAGATCGCCATTTCAGACTGAGGTAGAGGTAAGAGCCAGTGGCTGGCTATTTTGCTTTTCTGACCTTCAGGTTGAATCCCAATATCTGTCTCTGGATTTTTATTAATAGTGCTA
>NW_026072548.1:0-2215 GCF_014885135.2 Alexandromys fortis
TTCTTCTTCTTCTTCTTCTTCTTCTTCTTCTTCTTCTTCTTCTTCTTCTTCTTCTTCTTCTTCTTCTTCTTCTTCTTCTTCTTTTTAGACACGGTTTCCTGAGTGCTGAGATTAAAGGCGCACACAATCACTGCCCAGCCTCATTGATCTTTTGTATGCTTTTGTTTGGAGATATGCCTATTTTGATGTAGTGCCCATTTTTAATTAGCTTGTTGTTTTTCCCTATTTTTGAGGTTCCCGAGTTCCTAGTATATCATGGATATCACTTCCTTGTCAGAAGCATAGCTTCTCAATGTTTTCTCGCCGTCTGTGCTATTTCTTCGCTCATTTCTTTGACTGTTGAAAAGCTTTTTAGTTTGATTTTATCCCATCTGTCTATATTTACTTTCTTTTCCTGTACTTTTAGAGTCATGTAAATAAATGACTGCCTATTCCAAAGTTCCAAAGTGCTTCCCATATGTTTTCCATGAGTGGCATATCTTCCACTTAAATCCTGAATCCAGTTTCAGTTATCTTTGTGAATTACTATAGAGCTGTGGGTCCAGCTGCATTCTTCTTCTGGACATCTGTTTGCTCCGAACAGCACCACTTGGTGAGAAAGCGCCTGTTTTCCACTGTGTGTTCTGGGCATTTTTGTCATGGATTAACTGGCTGTGGCTGCATGGAATGCTGTCTATGTGCTTCTATGCGAATACTATGTTTTGATCACTATGGCTTAGTGGTATGCATAGACTTTGGGTAGTGTGTGCTTACTACATTTCCTCCTTTTTGCTCAAGACTGTTTTATCCACTAACTATTATATTCTTGAAAGTTCTTGGAGTCAAGCCCCACGAATACTAAGGGACAAGTACAGTGCTTTAAAAAAAATGTCCACTACTTCTTTGATAGCACCTCGCTTGAAGATACATAACTTACTTCTGTTGAGTACAAGTCAGTATTAGCAATTTGATTGCATTGAATAGTATATGGGAGGACTTATGACATTAATCCCAAGATTAAATCTTAAAGAATATCACAACTTCCCTAGAACAGTGTCTCTCAGCTTTCTCTGACTCCGAGGGAACCCACCACAGCAGGAGGGCACTCAAACAGTCCTGTGGATTTATAAGACAGGGAACAAGTTTTCTTTAGTTCCATAGCCTTGCTAGAGAGCCACCTGATACTCAAATCCTCTACTCTTAAGCCATAACTCGGTGAAGTTACAAAAAAAAAAAAAAAGAAAAGAAAAGAAAAAAAAGAAAAGAAAAAGAAAAAACTCACTTGTTGAGTTTTGGTATAGTATCAGAGAGGAATATCCACAATTATCTACAAAAGTTAGTAAAATAATGTGTTTATTCCAACATAGATCTGTGTAGTCCTGGTCATCTTTCACATGTTGCAACCAAAACAGCACCTTAAATTGACCGAGCACAAATGCACACGAGACTCCAATTGTCTTTATTATATCAGATAGTGAAGAAATTGAAAACACAGAACAATTTAATTTTTTAATGTTTTTCTATTCTGAAAACAGCAGGATTTAAAATAAAACTAATTTTACAGTTTTAAAAAATAAAACACTCACTATAAGATTAAAATTACAGATGGGCCACAGCCCTTTTCACCTATCTGTATTTTGGTTACACATATGAATCATCACTATTCTGAAAGGAAATATATTCTAAATAAGAATCTACTTGAGGGCTGGAGACATGGCTCAGAGGTTAAGATTGCACTTTCAGAAGTCCTGAGTTCACACCTCAGCAACCACATGGTGGTTCACAGCCACCTGTAATGAGATCTGGTGCCCTTTTCTGTGGTGCAGGCATACATGCAGGTAGAACACTGTGTGCATAATAAAGGAATCTTAAACCAACGAAAGACTCTACTTGATTTTATAGTCAGTTTTCTATGAGTAGACAGAACAACAGTTAGAAGATGAGGACTTATGGAAATATTCAACTAGAATTATCTGGATAAAAATAGAAGAGCATTCTATATAAAAAGTTTCATCTAAATATTTTTATTTGATGTGTATCTGTTTTGTCCATGTATGTGTACCACATGCATGCAGTACCCTCAGAGGCCAGAAGAGGGCGATGGGTACCCTAGAACTCAAGTTTAGATGGTTGTAAACTACCATATAAGTGCTGGGAACTAAAAGTGGGTCCTTTGCAAGAACAGAAAGTACTCTTAGACACTGAGCCAGCGCTCCAGCCCCAAGAATAATTCTTT
>NW_026072549.1:0-2233 GCF_014885135.2 Alexandromys fortis
TATCTATCTATCTATCTATCTATCATCTATCTATCTATCTATCTATCTATCTATCTATCATCTATCTATCTATCTATCTATCTATCTATCTATCTATCTATCTATCTATCATGTGTGTGTGTGTTTGTGCATGCACAGGTTCATGTAGGGGCAACAGGACAAACTGATATCTTTCTTCAAGAGCTGTCAATGACATTTTTAGGAAAGTAGGGCTTTCACCTGCCTGGAGATTGACAAGGAGATGAGACTGGTTAGCTGTTATGTTCCAGGGATTCTTCTTCAAAGAGTAGCTCACCTGCCTCTGTTTTCCCGTATGCGGGTTTACCGACTTTTCTTCTGGAGTGGGTTCTGGACATCTAAGTCAGGTTCTCATGCTTGCAAATTAAGACCTTAACTGACTAAGCCCTTTCCAGTCCTCCTTTTTGGAGTTTCTAGAAATTTAAATTTAATTCTAGTTTTCATCGTATTGCGTAAAAGTAGAAAAACACGGGAAGAGCTGAAGCTGTGAAATTCATGAAATCGAGAGACAACGAGGTAGAGATTGGGTCAAGAATTAGGAGATCCTTGGAAGTTCTAAAGAGCTTTTTATCAAAAAAAAAAAGGCAAAGGCGTTGTGAGAAGTAACTCTTGTTATTAGCTAGAAGGAGGGCAGACGATGACTAATGTACCTGCTTAAATATGACAGCACGGCTACCTCTCTGTCCTGTCTCCAGACACCCAATGAGCTGCACAAGGAGAATATTTGAATGCTATGGCTACCAAAGAAAATTTCATCAGCAGCTTATGACTACATTTTCAGTTATGATGAATAAAACAGGTGTTTTTTTCCTTGCCTGGTCTCGTGTCTCCATGACACCATTTCTTTTTTCCTGAGAAAGATAAAATTCATTATAAATGGGAATTGGGGACAACTAAGAGAGTCAGTGAGAACACCAGTTCTAATCCATAGACTAGAAACAAGAAAACACAAAGACATGAACAAGAACCTCAGCCTTTTCACTTCATCTGGGGGAAACAGAGAAGGCTAACTGGCCTACTGGTTTAACCTGCCTTGTACTCAACATTACAGTCTGGTTCTCATTCCCTAAACTTTTAAGCAGGAAGAAAAGAATATTTTTTTCCTGCCTAAGAGTGTTCCCCGATATAAAGAAATGGACTCCTGTATATGATTAAATTGAGGATAGCGCCTCTTCCAAGGAAACATGAATTCCTATATGAGCAACAGAGCTCACTCATGAGATGCTCTCCAGTTTCACTACAGTCATAATAGACAAAGAATTGTGCTTACTATAATTAGTTTAATAGCATATATTGGGGATGTGATAATATGTATCTTGCAGTGTTGCTTTAAATCTGATATATTAGTGGCTTTAAAAGAAATATGTGATAATTCATAATTTTTAAAAAAAATTGTAGAGGTATTCCAAACTTGGTCAAGAATAGTAATTGATCATGTGTTATTCTAAGAAGCATAATTTTTTCAAAATATAAAATTATTAGCCCATCTCTAAATTCTGACTCATGATGAGGGAAGCCAGACAGAGGCCACATTAAGTAAAATTCCTTTTGGAATGCATTTCATTATATTAGCAATAGGTTAAATATAGAACTGAAAATCAATGAGCAGACAGTCAGTTAAAGCATCTAGAAAATAATGGAGTGAGTGAACTGCCAGTCACTGGCTTGGTCATGAATGAAATGGGAAGGAAGAGCCTGTCTCTTTGGAAAAGGAAAAGCTTTTACATGTAAAGATATAAAGATCTATTTAAACTGATTTAAAAAATACCCTACGTGTATAAGTTGACTGTGAATAACATCCAAAGCTACTCTGGAAAATTTTCAACACATATTTTTTTTCATAATATGAAGAAACTGTAAATTACACATGCTGTATTTTGTTAATATGTTTTTATGGTCACTTGATATGTGGATGTCAAATTTCAACCTTTTCCTGAATTTGCCAAGCTAACTTTTAAGATTCTTTGAGGATTTTCTAAAAGATAGAAATAAATTTTTGTGTGCTTTTAATGAAATTGAAAGTAATATATTGTTTTAAAACAAAGCAAGCAAGGAAACAAAAACCTCAAGTTCTTTAAAAAAAACAAATACACACTCATACACTTACACACTTACACACACACACAAAGAGAGAGAGAGAGAGAGAGAGAGAGAGAGAGAGAGAGGAGAGAGAGAGAGAGAGAGAGAGAGAGAGAGAGAGAGAGAGAGAGAGAGA
>NW_026072550.1:0-2210 GCF_014885135.2 Alexandromys fortis
GGACTGGCCAGAGGTCTATGTAGGCCTGGATGTCACTTGACCAAGGCCTCTCTTCACAGTATGTTATTTCAGGAAAGCTCACACAGTGAGATTTTATTCTGTTTTTTCCTCTTTGCCTGGTAACTGGAAACCTCCTAGCTAGAATGTCCTGTCTCTGCCTGTTGGCTGTGGAGAGAGATCCAGGAGGTATGTTCCTGGAGCAGTGCCGCCCATCTTGGCCAGTTTCAGTTCAGGAGACCCAGGGAGAGAGACAGAGAGAAGGAGAGACAGGGAGACAGTGAGAGACTTGAACAGCTAGAGACTGTGAGAAAATAGTCCAAGGCCAAAGGGGCAGAGACGGAGACAGGGAGACAGGGAGAGAGAAATGGAGCAAAGAGAGACAGAGACAGACAGAGATGAGGAGAGACAGAGACCAGGAGACACATGGACAGACAGAAAGAGGAAGAAGACACAAGAGACCCATGGAGAGGGGCTGAGACAGTGGCAGAGAGAAGAGAGACAGAGACAGACAGAGATGGAGGAGATGCCTGAAGTGGCTCTCACCTAGAGAAGGGGACACAGACAGACAGTACAGAGAAAGAGGGGTGCAAGATGATGACAGAGACCTCTGATGGAACTGGCAGAGGGGGAGGCAGACAGAGGCAGACTCTCTCCAACTGAGGGAGACAGACTGAACAAAGAATCCCAGTCAGAGGGAGACAGATGGTGAGCCTGTGGGACAGGATCAGACACCATCTTAGAGGAACCAGTGACAAGCCAGGGAGGTGACAATGTCCACCCCACAGTCCACAGGCTGGAGTCCCATGGCCTATATCCACATGGCCACAGGCTGGCTCCTTGCCTGCCAAGCCTATCTGTGGAGGAATTGGAGTTTGGGGCTGGGCACAGGCAGGCTAGGGTCTTTCCAGTGGGGTGGACAGTGACTGTGCTGAGGGTCAATCTCTTCCCTTCATGTTTTGGGTAGGACCTGACCAGAAACTGTTGGATTTCTCCATGATGGCACAGCCCGTGATGAGTGGTGGACCAAGGGATAGTTCTTTCACATGGACTAGGGCCTGCAATCTGGGGTTTCTGGGTTCAGATACCAGCACCTGACACACTCAGGGCCTGCTCCCAAAACCTTTCCCCTCCCCCACACCTGCCAAGTTACTCATTCTGTGCAGACTTGGCTCTCAAGGGCACATGCAAATGCATGTTTGTTCCATACAGAAAAACATGTTTCTCACTTTCTGAAGTAGTTTCCAGAAATAGTGGCAATGACCCCCCCCCCCACTGCAGCTGCGGTATCACCCCATCCTGGCCAGGCTAGCCCAACCTTGGGGATGGGGGACCCCTCCCAGGGTGGGCTGCAGGGGCTGTGGATTTCATGACCCCTACAATGACATTGAACTTAGTGTTTCCCACCTTATTAGCACTGCTGTAATGTGTGCTCACAGGGGGGCCTGAGTTCAGGCAGGAGAGGAGAAAAGTCCCAACGGCAGCAGGGGAGAGGGAGAGAGATGGCCTGGAGGTGAGCTCCAGGTCTTGGGATCACCCAGGACCACAGCGACATGACCACATGGATACAGGCCATGGGACTCCAGCCTGTGGACTGTGGGGTGGACACTGCACACCAGCCTGTCACCTCTCTGGCTTGTCACTGGTTCCTCTAAGATGGTGTCTGATCCTGTCCCACAGACTCACCATCTGTCTCCGTCTCTGCCCCTTTGGCCTTGGACTATTCTCTCACAGTCTCTAGCTGTTCAAGTCTCTCACTGTCTCCGTCTCTCTCTCATCCTCTGTCTATTTTTCATTCTACGTCTACCGTTTTCTCTACCTGTGCACACCTCTCGCTGTCTCCCTAGCTGCCTTTCATTATCTCTTTCTCAGTCCTGTATTCTCGTCTCTCCTGTCTCTGATTCCTTCTCTGCCTCTTCATCACTCTGTCTCTTTAGATGTCTCTTTGCCTACGCCCATGTCCCCCTCTTGTCTGTCTCTGCCTCTCACCTCTTTCTCTACCTCCATCCACATCTCTCACTCCCTGTCTTTTGCTCCCCTGTTTCCACATTTACCTCTCCCCAGCCCCTGGCTCCAGCAGATCAGGTTCTCTCACTGCCTTGATCTGTCACTGGCTCTTCTGTCTCTCTCCCTGTCTCTCCTTCTCTCTGTCTCTCTCCCTGTCTCTCCTTCTCTCTGTCTCTCTCCCTGTCTCTCCTTCTCTCTGTCTCTCT
>NW_026072551.1:0-2213 GCF_014885135.2 Alexandromys fortis
TTTTTTTTTTTTTGTGCGACAGGGTTTCTCTGTAGCTTTGGAGTCTGTCCTGGAAACTCGCTCTGCAGACCAGGCTGGCCTTGAACTCACAGAGATCCTCCTGTCCCTGCTTCCCAAGTGCTGGGATTAAAGGCATGCATTACCACAACCTGTCTTAAATCCCCAGGTTTTGCTTTTAACTATTAATTCATCTCTTTAATTAGCTTCTTGAGAACAGGTGGCTAAGCCTGTGTTGTGAGCTCGACCCTAATAAGTCCATTAACATTGACAGCAGAATCTAAGCCTCTTGTGCGACATTGCACTGGGGTGCTGGGAAAGCTCCAATGAAGCTCTCTAGACCAGCAACCCCTTCACAGGGGTCATCAGAAAACCTAGATATTTGCATTATGATTCATAGCAGTAGCAAAATTAATTTTATGGTTGGGGTCAGCAGAACACGAGGAGCTGTAGGAGAGAGCAGCACCATTAGGAAGGTCGAAAACCTCTGCTTGAGATTATATCCAAGTCGAACACTGTGGTGGTGGGGAGTCAGAGCGGCTCCCGCCCCAATGCTTACCCGGTACCACATGAAGATGGTCTTGAATGCGTTCTCATTAGAGCAGGAGCCACAGGCCATGGTGATGAGCTGGGACATGCCTTTGGGTGCGACCTGCAGAGGGAGCTCACTATGAGTAATTTGGACCCCATTTCTGTTCCCGGGGCTGACTCTTCCAGCATTTGTGGGAGGTTGAGGGAAGCAGGGAGGGAGCACCATGGATACATCAGAAACAGCAGGTTAGAAGGGTGGGCTCAGTCTTTTTGGGGGGTGGAGAATAAGCCCGGGGAGATCTTTGAGGTCAGCAGAGAGGAAAGAAAGTACGAGAAACGTCAGTGGAGCCCAGTCCAGTGTGGTCGTGTACACTGGCTGGGACTACACAGTGACACTCTGTCTCAAGTGTAACAGTAAGGGGTATGTGTGAAACTGTCAGTTCTGTCTGTGTCTCCTGAGGCACCCGTACTTCAAAGATGCTACGCCGAGGTTCTCAGTGACTTTAATACCTCGGCCAGAAGAACTGGAAAGGTCACCAAGGATGACCAAATCCCTCACAGCAAGCTCTCACCACAGGACAAGTGCACATTTCCCCACACATTGTTCTACACACAAAATCCCTTCTTTCCTTCAAAGGAAAAGTTAAAACCTTCTTATGGCTGGAAACCTTCTTGTGGCTCAGTGGGTAGAGCGCTTGCCCGGCATGCACAAAGCCCTGGGTTCAGATTCCGAGCCCTGCATAAAGTGGGTATGGTGGCACTCTCCTGTGACACATAGGCCCAGGAGGATCAAAAGTTTAAGGCTATCCCCATAGTGAGTGGGAAGCTAGCCTGGGCTACATAGACCACACATTTGAGACCATTCTGGGCTATATGAGCCCTGTTTACACACACATACAAAACTATTTATGAGAGTCAGGTAAAAAGTCAGTCATTTCAGCAAAGCTGTCTCTTATCACCTCCTCCCAATGCATTTCTTCCTCCTTCCTTCCCTCCCTCCCTCCTTCCCTCCTTCCCTCCCTCCCTCCGTCCCTTCTTCCCTCCCTCCTTCTGTCCCTCCTTTTCTTCTTTTTTCTCTTAACTTTGAGACAGGGAATCATGGACCAGACAGCTACTGCATCAGCTGCCATCTGCCCACCCATCCTCCTTGGCTATGGACCTCATCCTTCCTTGACCCCGCCATGGCCACTTCTGAGGACAGACAGGCCGGAAGGGGGGCTACAAACCTGGGAAGGGTTATCCCGCAAACTCACCGACATCAAGGACTCCCGGAGCTTGTCAACAAAATTCTCTGGAGGCAGGATGCCCAAGGCAGGTCTGTTGATGAAAGTACTCTGTAAAAGAACAGCAGACAGATACATCAGCTCTCGGGGGCCGACCCAGGTTCTGTTCTACACGGTGCCTTTATGTAGTTGTGGGGTTCAAATAGGCTCTAAGTGGCACTGTGGGCTCATTGGTGTTATTTTAGTGTTTTGGGGTTCTTTTTTTTTCAGGGAGACAAAGTCTCACGTGACACAGGCTGGCCTGGAATTCAATATTGCACCTTAATTTTAAAAGGTGGGGAGGGATTCAGCCAGGCGGTGGTGGCGCACGCCTTTAATCCCAGCACTCGGGAGGCAGAGGCAGGCGGATCTCTGTGAGTTCAAGACCAGCCTGGTCTACAGAGCTAGTTCCAGGACAGGCTC
>NW_026072552.1:0-2214 GCF_014885135.2 Alexandromys fortis
GCTCTTGTAGACCAGGCTGGTCTCGAACTCACAGAGATCCGCCTGCCTCTGCCTCCCAAGTGCTGGGATTAAAGGCGTGCGCCACCACCGCCCGGGCCCATCTTCCCTTTTATTTGTGATATGCATTTATATATACAAAAATAAATATTTATGCATAAATATATTCATTATATATTTATCTATTTACGTGTAGCCCAGGCTGGCCTCGAACTCGTGATCCTCCTGCCTCTGCCTCCTTCAGCAAATCCTACCGGCGTGCGCCACCACTACCGGCTATATTTATCTATTTACCAGATGTTCACCGACATATGACCTAACTCACTTCTCTAGGACCTCTCTCTTACTATAATTTCTAGTCATTTTTATTATCTCTAGTCATTTCTTGGAACAAAGCAATCTTCCTCAGGGTCTTTGGTTACTAGGAACCCAGCTGGGGTGGTAAGTGGGGCGCGTCTGAGGGGGTTCCTCAGAGATACTGTCAGTAACTTTGAGAAGACAACACTTTGCTGATGTGTGTCACGAGTCATCCAAAGGTTTTGGGAGTGTGGTTGAAATCGAGCAGGCTGAGCTTAAGGGCAGTGACTGAGAAACAAGAGAGGATGGGGCCGAGCTTAATATAAAAGGTTGCTTATGGCCAGTATTGCCTTGTGACTGCCACAGCCCCGGACAGCTCTCCAGGAATCCAAGAGCCTGCCTCCACTGGTCCTAGGTAGGTGTGCCGTATCCTTCCAGGAGTCCTCCCAGGAAACGGAGAGATGTGGAGTTCAGGGAGATGAGAGGCTTCCAAAACACAGGAATCTCTTCCTGGCAGGGGTCCTGTGCGGAAGAAGGGTGAGAGTTGACTTTAAGGGGATCCGTTGGTCAGTAACTGGGCACCACCGGAAGTGTGAGGCCATGGAGAGAGACCATCTTAAGGCCTACACTCATTTTTGCTGGAGGAATGGACAATCTCGTTTCATTTGTAACTGGACGTGAAAGATCAAATATCAGTTCTTTGCTGCAGTAGCTACTCTAGAGACACCACTGGACTGAGCGGCTGCCTCCGCAGGGCTGAACCTTGCTCCTTTCTCGCACCAGGGGACACCACAGGACTAGGGTAGCATGCAGGAGGGCTCCACATGGGCCTGAAAGAGTCTCATGGATATTCCTGGGAATCCTGCTGTCTCACAAGCTGCCTTGGGCTCCACTAGGAAAGGGTAGCATATTATGTCAAAAAATTTAATAACATTCCAACTTACAAACAAGGGTAGGAAGTGTAAAGGGTTAAGTAAGACCGAACTCCATTAAAAAGAATTTTAGAGAAGCCTCTCAGCAGAAAATCAAATCCCTCCAGAGCCAGCACTTCTTGAAATCAATGTGTGCTTATGGCTGCGCCTTGGTTTTGGAAGCTGTTCTTTGCTTCCTGCACCTTCTGTATCAGCAGTAAGCCTGTGGGGCCTGGTGCCGAACTGTCAGGGACGCGCGGGTCTTTCCTAAGCACTCTTCTGCAGAGTGAAGCCCTTTGACTTGCTGAAATACTTCGGCTTATGGGGTCATTTTCTTTGGACATCCCCCCCCCCCCTGAACCATTACTAGCAGGAGAGGCCAGATGGCTCTTCTACACAATTAATTTAAAATGGTAAAAGTTTAGTGACAGACCTGACTTTCTAGTTTTAATAATCATTGCCAAATTCTTTGTTCAATGTTCAAGAAATTGCCTCTGAAAGTTTGCAGGAAAAAAAAAAGCAGCTCTGTTTATTTTGGAACGGTAGTAGATTTATGGAAAGATGGCTAAGGTAAGGCAAAGACTTCTGTCCGCATCCCACCTCGCCGCCCACTGCAGGATCTCATACAAAACATTAACGCTAGGAGTTGACATGGGTGCTGCAGCCAACTATGAATTTTGTTCCCATTTTACGGACTTTTCCCTGCTATTGTCCTCACTGTGTCTAAGACTCAGTCACCATGTCTAGGACTCAGTCTGCGATGCCACACTGTGTTTAATCCTTGTGTCTCCATATTTCTGTCGATTGCGTTGGGTGGGTTACTCAGTCTAGGGGCTTGTAACCCACCCTGCAATCAGTTATTCCAGGGTCTCGGAGGGGCGCTACCTGGAAGGGAGTGAGCTAAGACAGAAGAAGGAGGCCAAGCAGATTTGTCAAAGCCTCCGTTTATTAGGGACGGGTTACAGTTTATATATGGTAAGGAATGGGGGGCAGGGCACTGGATCTCGCC
>NW_026072553.1:0-2212 GCF_014885135.2 Alexandromys fortis
GGAACATGGGATGTTCTCACTCATATTTGGTTTCTAGCCATAAATAAAGGACATTGAGCCTATAATTCATGATCCTAGAGAAGCTAAATAAGAAGGTGAACCCAAAGAAAAACATATAGGCATCCTCCTGATTATTAAGCTTCATCAGGCGATGAAAGGAGACTGAGACAGAGACCCACATTGGAACACTGGACTGAAATCTCAAGTTCCAAATCAGGAGCAGATGGAGAGAGAGCACGAGCAAGGAACTCAGGACCACGAGGGGTGCACCCACACACTGAGACAATGGGGATGTTCTATTGGGAACTCACCAAAACCAGCTGGCCAGGGTCTGAAAAAGCATGGGATAAAACCGGACTCGCTGAACATAGCAGACAATGAGGACTACTGAAAACTCAAGAACAGTGGCAATGGGTTTTTGATCCCACTGCACGTACTGGCTTTGTGGGAGCCTAGGCAGTTTGAATGTTCACCTTACTAGACCTGGATGGAGGTGGGTGGTCCTTGGACTTCCCACAGGGCAAGGGAACCCTGATTGCTCTTTGGGCTGAGGAGGGAGGGGGACTTGACCGGGGGAGGGGGAAGGAAAGGGGAGGTGGTGGCAAGGAAGAGGCAGAAATCATTAATAAATAAATAAAATAAAAAGAGAAGCTAAATAAAAAGGAGAACCCAAAGAAAAACATATAGGCATCCTCATCAGGCAATGAAAGGAGACAGAGACAGAGACCCAAACTGGAGCACCAGACAAAAATCTCAAGATCCACATCAGGAGCAGAAAAAGAGAGAGCATGAGCAAGGAACTCAGGACCACGAGGGGTGCACCCACACACTGATACAATGGAGATGTTCTATTGGGAACTCACCAAGGCCAGCTGGCCCGGGTCTGAAAACGCATGGGATAAAACCGGACTCGCTGAACATGGTGGACAATGAGGACTACTGAGAACTCAAGAACACTGGCAATGTGTTTTTGATCCTACTGCACGTACTGGCTTTGTGGAAGCTTAGGCAGTTTGGATGTTTACCTTACTAGACTTGGATGGAGGTGGGTGGTCCTTGGACTTCCCACAGGGCAGAGAACCCTGATTGCTCTTTGGGGTGACGATGAAGGGGACTTGATTGGGGGAGAAGAAGAGAAATGGGAGGTGGTGGCTGGTACGAGGCAGAAATCTTTAATAAATAAATAAAACAAAGCCTCAATTAAACTTCAGGTTAGACCAGATGCCTTGCTACTAGTTTTAAAATAAATAACCCCAGAAAACAATCTAAGAGTTGACTGAGAAAAAAAAAAAAAACGCTGCAAGGTCCCCAGCAGCAGTGGGCAGGCAGCAGGCTCTGGGAGCAGCTAGTTCCAGACAGAGATGGCTGCTGGTTCCCGAGCACTGGCTGGTCCTGGGTGGGTTGGTCCCAGTGAGCAGGCAGCAGGTAGAAGGCACATGGAAAGACACATCGTACAGAATAGAATTGGATATTTATTACTTAGAGGAGATAGAGAGTGGGGGAAGAAGGAGAAGAGAAAGGAGACAGACAGAGTAGGGAGCAGGGGAGAGGGAAGCTCGGGCGCCAAAGGGAACAGTAAGAATCAAGATGGTGAGAGAAGGGCAGAAGTCGCCAGTAGTGGGCATGGCTTATCTATTAAAGAGACTGAAAACCAGAAGAGCTCTGACTTTGCAGGACTGACTGCCACATTCCTGTTCAAGGCAGCTCATGCCGTGGAGTGGGCTTCTGGTAACCTTGCTTTTTCCCCATACAAGATTTACTGTGGGTCAAACCATGTTTGCTATACAAACCCAAAATGGTATAGCTTTGCCACATGAAGAAACCTCCAGTGCACAAGTTTCTAAATCGTATCTGCTTTTTAAGAGGCTTGGATACTTAGTAACCACGCATCATTTCATTTAACTTGGCAAGAACCTATGGGCACAAATTACCAAGAAGACGGCTGCTGTGATTCCCCTTTAGGCTTTACAGGAGGGAGGGGGAAAAGGACCCACCAAGAGACAAGAAGGAAACTCAGCTCAGCCCCATTTTGTTGTAAGCGGTGCTGGAGCAGGAATTCTAGAGTCTGGTCCAGGTCATTTTGCTTCAGTCCTATTTAAGCACAGCACATTTGGGGAAAAGTATTCAGATAACAATGAACTCAGCCCCAAGTGCACACTTTAAGACATGTATACCTTGAGAGTCCTTACAAAGTATAACTGGCTTCTTTTAC
>NW_026072554.1:0-2182 GCF_014885135.2 Alexandromys fortis
TCAGTGGTTAAGAGCACTGACTGCTCTTCCAGAGGTCATGAGTTCAATTCCCAGCAACCACATGGTGGCTCACAACCATCTGTAATGAGATTGGCACCCTCTTCTGGCGTTCGGGCATGCATGGAGGCAGAATGTTGTGTACATAATAAATAAGTAAATCTTAAAAAAAAAATCACAGGTCTATTCATTCACCTTCAAACATTTACAAACAGCCCTCAGGTGAGCGGCTCCCGACCAGACCCCCCCTCATGTCCCCCTCCCCCGCACCCCAGAAGAGGTGATGTTGGAGCAGGTGGAGGATGCAGTCGCAGTTTTGATATCAGATTCACCCAGCAGGAGTAGCCCGGCCTGGCCACGCAGTCCACCGCCCAGACCCGGGCTCTGAAGATAAGCTTTCCAGTAACGCCCCTTCTAACGCCCGGCCCTTGTCTGATCCCGCCTAACCTTGCACTGGGACACGCCCCCTCCATTAGCCCCTCCTCCATTTCATTCAGTCCTTGGCTTCAAGTCCCACCGCCAGGACGCCGAAGTCATTCCCAGTCTCATGATTCCATTGGTCAGATACCATAAGAGTCCGCCCTCCATCAATTTCATTGGCGAATTAAATGTCAATCTTCCTCGTAGCACTCCCCCCCCCCATCTCAACAGTTGCCAGGGCCGAGATTTGAGAGACAGATAATAATGGACGTCTCAGCACCTCTCCTGATTGGGTAGAAATCCAGGCTCTGGGTGGGGCTTAGTACCTCCGCTAAGGGTTGCTCAAGGCCGCAGTCTTCCTTCAGAGGCACACCTCTTACCCATCACTATTGGAAGTTTACGTGTCGATCAATATCATCTCTTATTTTGAGAGGCAAAATTATGTGTCTATCACAGGTTCTCTCATTTCAATTCGTTCCTCTCCTCAGAAAAACTGTAGCCAGGGCCCGCCTCATGAACTGGCTGTGGATTGTTCAGACCTCCTGTCACTCTTCCACTGTGGGCGGAGCCAATAGCCTAAGGGGGCGGTGAATTGGTTGATCGGGCCTCGGGGGGGCGGGGCAGCGGCTCCTGTCAGCGGGTGAAATGGCAGCGGCTGAGCCGGTGACGGCGGCGGTCCCCGGGGGCGGCTGAGTGAAAGGGGCCGGGCCGCGGGGTTTGCGGGACCCCCGAGCAGACGCGACCCCGGGCTGGTGAATCGGACGACGCAGTGCAGAGACGGCGAGGCTCGGCGCGGCGATGGCGGCGCTCTCCGCGCAGGTAGGGCGGCCTCGGGCAGGGCCTCTCCTCCCGGGGGTGTCAGTGCTGCGGGGCCCCGTGGGGAACCCGAGCCAGGGGCGTGACCTGGGGTCGCTTCGCCTCCCGAACCCGCGCTTGGAGTCTCGGCATTGCCAGCCCTGGACCCTGGAACTCCGGCCTCCGCCCACCCTCGTTTCCGCTTCCCCCCCCCTTCCAGGATCACTTCCAGGGCTTCTAGGACCCCATGTCTCTTCCTCGTGACGTCCCCCCGCCACAGGCTCGGGACCCCTGTACATCTTTCCCAAGACCCCTCTCTAAGAGCCTGTCCAGAGCTTCCCCATCCCCCCAGTCTGCAGCCCCCCCCAACTAGCTTATCCCCTCCAGTCCACAACCCCAGTGCCAAGGCCCCTCCCATCTGTACATCCCGTGCCCTTATGTCCCCCTCACTTGGGTTCCTCTCTTCTGCGTCTGGCCTGCACCCTCATCCTTTCCAAGGAGACCAAGCTCGGAGCCCTGTATTCTTTCCTTCTGACCCGACAGAAACCCATGCCTCGCCTCTTAAATAGGAAGATTCCCAGCTGAATCCCCAGACATCAGCTCAACCTGCTCACTTGGCACCCTTCATGGTCAAGGGCACCACTAGAAAAACAATCACTTCTAGGTCTTCTGAGAGGACCACACACTGTTGCTGATCTTGATCCATCTAGATCCCAGCTTCCTGAAGAAATGAACACTAAGGACTTCCCAAAAGATAATGCCGAATCCCATCCCTAATAGACACACCCTCCCCACCCATCTTCCTGAGAAACACGTACAGAAACCTAGAAGCGCAACACAGATGAAGGCACACGAATGCTCTCCCTCCCTCCCTCTCACTCTCTTTCTACAAACACACACACACACACACACACACACACAGAGAGAGAGAGAGAGAGAGAGAGAGAGAGAGAGAGAGAGAGAGAGAGAG
>NW_026072555.1:0-2211 GCF_014885135.2 Alexandromys fortis
GTTGTGAGCCACCACGTGGTTGCTGGGAATTGAACTCAGGACCTTTGGAAGAGCAGGCAATGCTCTTAACCTCTGAGCCATTTCTCCAGCCCCCCCCCCCAGCAGGAAGAGAATCAAAAATCCAGGGCTAGCCTGTTCAGCCACCCTGCACCAGGAACTAGCTGAAGACAAAACCAGATTGCAATCCTGATAACAATCCCAAAAAACAGGGAGCCTCAATTATCACTGTACTGTTTAAGGAACTAGCTCAAGAGAAAGCCAGACCACATCTTGAGAATAATCTTGAGAAACAGGGAGTTTTCCCCTGCAGGTACTACTGTTTTAGGAACTAGCTGGTTACGACGTTGGGAGTAGTCCCGAGGGGCAGGGAGCCGAGCCCCCATGACCATCATTGGGTTTTTGAAATTTTTAT
This sequence comes from Alexandromys fortis, assembly GCF_014885135.2. Classification (NCBI taxonomy): domain Eukaryota; kingdom Metazoa; phylum Chordata; class Mammalia; order Rodentia; family Cricetidae; genus Alexandromys; species Alexandromys fortis. The sequence continues at coordinate 413 of NW_026072555.1, forward strand.
GACCCTCCTGGACCACTGGGCTCTTTCCTCAAAAATTCTTTCCCCCCCACTCGGGGTCGAACTCCCCCCCCCAACTAAGGCCTGTGTGCGACCTCAGCAAGGACAGCCTTTGGCGAGCCGTGGGGGGCGCCGCGCCCTCCCAAGACCTGAGTGAGAGTCTCCCCAGCACTGAGGGGTCCCCCATTCTCTCTATTTTTTTAAAGTTAGGCAAATATTTACCTTAAAACTCAGCAATACCCCTTTTGGGCCTAAATACAAAGTTGTTTAACCATAAGGCCATGTGCTCAGCCTTGCTTACAGCAGAGTTACTTTATCATAGCCAGAATCTGAAAACCCAAATGTACCTCTTTTACATCTAGGATAAATGAGACATTATCCTTTTAAATATCTATGAATACCACAAAATATCTTGGAGTAACTCTAAGAAAGCAGGACAGAAGTTTTTGGGTCCCATCATTTCTGCCTGTGAAGGCGGAAATGTTTTTTTTTATTTTTAACCCTTATTTTTAACCATTAGTATAACTCTGGCCCTTGATAAACTTAATTAAGAGGCCTGAGGCCTGAGTCTCAGCAGTCCACCCTGAAGCCACACCTAGCAGCAGGAAAGGACCTCAAGCCGAAACAATATGACTCCCACCCAAGAGCGGGCCGTATAAAAGAAAAAACTTGTAGGATAAGAACTTTAAATCTTGAAAGATCCCCTACTTTCTTGGGAAAGCAGAAGAAACACAGCAAAAATGACAATTTCACGGAAAGCAGTTTACAGATTCAGTGTAAATGTCCATTAAAACTTATAGCAACATTTCTCACAGAACTCACAGACAGATTTAATGTAAATGTTCGTTAAAATTATAGCAAAACTTTTCATAGAACTCAAAAGAACAATATAGAACTCAAAAGAACAATCCCCAACCTTATACAAAAGAAATAAAAAACTCAGGATAGCCTAAACAACTCTAAAAATCCTCTGAATACATCACAATCTTTGATTTTAAAACTTTCCTATAGAAACACAATACTGAAATTAATCTACCTTAGATATAAACTTATACGCCTACAAACTAAAGATTTTTGACCAAGAAACAAGATTTTCAAAATGGAAAAGAAGCATATTTACTGTCCTAAATGAAGCTGCAGCTTTTTGAGTCTAGACTCCTTTATAGCAAACCTGCCTGTCGGCTTTTGCTCCATGTGGCAGGGGGTTAAAGACATATAGGCTCTCTAGCCCTAGCAGCCAGCCTGCTTGGCAGGCGTAGCTGTGTGGATTGTACCCTAGCTTCTCGCATCTTGAGGGACTCCCTTTTGAGTCTGCAAGCAAACACATAAAGCAAATACATAAATCTCTGTTTTTGACTCTTACCCTTCTTTCCCTGATAATTTTTTTTTCTTTTCCTTTGAAATTGAGTGTTCCCACCTCTTTTTGGACGACTGTGAACCTGCGCCTACCTCGTTCTGCAGAGCTGTCCGAGTTCTACAGCCTCAGAACCTTCTGTTTTCTTTTTGTTGTTGTCTGTCCCTGGACCGCGTGATGTCGTCCGTCTGATAGTTGACCGTACTCCGAGTCGCTGGTTCGGGCGCCACTGTTGATTGCGTTGGGTGGGTTACTCAGTCTAGGGGTTTGTAACCCACCCTGAAATCAGTTACTCCAGGGTCACGGAGGGGTGCTATCTGAAAGAGAATGAGCTAGAAAAGAAGGAGAAGGCCATGCTAAGTTTGTCACAGCCTCCGTTTATTAGGGTCCTGGTTGCTGCTTATATAGCCCCTGGATGAGGGCTTGGGGGGCAGGGCAACGGGATCTC
>NW_026072556.1:0-2199 GCF_014885135.2 Alexandromys fortis
TCTGCAGGCCAGAGGAGGGCGCCAGACCTCACTACGGATGGTTGTGAGCCACCATGTGGTTGCCGGGAATCGAACTCAGGACCTTTGGAAGAACAGTCAGTGCTCTTAACCTCTGAGCCATCTCTCCAGCCCTGATGCAATTTTTGAAGTTTTGAATTTTTCCTCATCACCAACCTCATCTAGTATGGACAAATACTTCCATATTCCCTGGAAAATGACACTGTTAAGAAAGAACAAATTTACTGCGCAAAAATAATCCCGCATTAATTATCCCTTCTCACGGATGGTATACTTTCTTAGCCAGTATAAGTCAACCCTCAGCACTATCCTTAAAATGATAGTATTATTTAAGAAAGGAAACAAATTTTCTGCTAGACTCACTAATGACTTCAAAAAGACTCTCAGCTTTTTTTTCCTTCTTCCTTTTTTTTTTAAAAGAAAACAGGTTTACTGAGTATACTCTAAGCAGGAGTAGGATGGTCAGTAGCAAGACTAGATTGTGGCCGATTTAGCTTGTCATAAAGTTAAATAATGGGGTTTAATGTTGTTGCTTAGTGATGAAGTGTTTTCTTTTAATGTGTTGCCATTAGTTTGACCCCTAACATAAAAAACAACCATGTAGAAAAACAAATCTGTCAAGTAACATGAATCCCACTAAAACCCACACTTCATCAAACGGAAAGCCTGCCTCATCTGAGAAAATATCAGAAGACTTTATATTCAGGCTGGAGAGATGGTGCAATGGTTAAGAGCTGTGATTTTAATTCCAGAGGATCTGATGCCCTCAAATAGACATATATAGTCAAAACACCAGTGACCATAAAATAATAAAGAAATCATTAAAAAAACAAAAAAGATTTACAAAAATGCTATAAAAAAAGATTATCTATATTTCACTGAGGGTCTGAATCAGTGGTGGAGAGAGCCTGCCTAAGACTTGTCAGGCCCAAGGTTCTATACTCAGCACCATTAAAATAAATAAAAGGAAGAAATTTCATATTTTATACTTTCTCAAATATGCTAAGAAATTTTTGAAGAGAAAAAAGAAGGTTTTTTTTTTTTTTTTTTGAGTCAGGATCTCTTTATGTAGCCCTGGTCTGTCTGTCTTGGAATACCTAGAGATATGCCTGCCTCTCCCTCTCTCCTAGAGTTATGCGTATACCATCAAATCTGACACTCAAAAACAACTTTTAAATAGTTAAAGTAATTGAGTTACTCAATATCAAACTTATAATCTTATCTTTGTAGTTATTTGGGTCTTACTATGTTGCACAGCTGAATCTCAAACTCTCTTTCCTCTGCCGCCATTAAGTTCTGAGATTACAAAGATATGCCACTTGCTACCATCTTCTTGAAAACAGACATACCAGCATTTAATAATTACCACTGCAAGACAAAGGCTTGTCTACTTTAAAGTCCTTCTTGTACTTTTGTTTCAAGTCTTCTTTAAAAGTTGACTATTTTTGCAGCTAGAAGGAAATGTTTCTATTGTAGAGTTTCCTCTTTGTCTTTCAACTGTATCTGATTTATCTGACCCTGCTTCAGGTTAAAATTGATTTGACCCAGTATTCTAATTAAAACATAAATATAAAGCTTACTTTTTTAAGTTTTTTCTTGGATGCTGCTGAAGCACTTGCATCTTTTTTCACAGCTTTATCTGAAGGTTCCTTTTTTCCATCAGATGACACATCCCCTAAATTAGCAAGATCAGTCTCATCGCCCACTGAACTACCACTTTCTAGGAGAGCTGCAGCTTCTTCCTCATCCACAAGCAGCTCATCTTCAGACTCAAGAAGCATACTGGGTTCCTGTTCTGCCTGGTCATCCTTGGTGTCTTTCTCACCATCCTCACCCGACTTCTCTTCTTGTTCTTTACCCTCAGCTGGACTCTCAGTCTTCTGTGAACCATCAGTCTTGGACTTCTTATCACTTGGCGATTCTTTTCCATCTGGAGAATAAGATCTTTTCCTGAAGTAAGATAAATGTACATTTTGTTTACCAAGTTGGAAAATAAAAGTTTAATGTCGGTATTCATGGTTAAAATATCGATTGTCAATTTTGTAAGATCTAAGATCAGGGTAGCTGAAGCAGGAAGATCTATCCTGAATGTGGATGTCTAAGGTCCCCAATTAAATAAAAAGGAAAAAGTAAATTGAATGGAAGCATTTATCTTCCTTCCTTCCTTCCTCCCTCCCTCCC
>NW_026072557.1:0-2210 GCF_014885135.2 Alexandromys fortis
GTTCTAACCCATTTCTAATATTCTGTGTAGCCCACGAGCTGGCTTACCAGGGAGGATCTTAACCTGCGTCTGTCTGGAGTGGGAGAATCATGGCGACTCCTCCACTAAGCTTCTTTCTTCCAGCATTCTCTTCTATCTACTCTGCCTACCTAATTTTCTGTCCTATGAGGGCCGAGGCAGTTTCTTTATTAATAAGAAATCACTCCCACATCACAAAACCAATACATTTCTATTGCACAAACCTAGGGAAGCATAGACTAACTCTATCTAAGAAACACAAGCCATGTTTAGGACTACTGCCCTATAGTTGCTTCTTCCCAAAGTTTTATTTACAGTGTCTGAAGGGGGAGTAAAGAACATGAGCCAAGACTGTCTGGTCAAGTCTAAGATCCTAGCAGGGGATACACCATCTTAGTACAGACAAGTTTGCAGTGAAGAATACTTTTTTAAAATAATCATCAATGAAAAACATAGAAGCATGTCTATATGGATACCTTTGCCCCACTGGGACATTGTCAGGGAGAGTTTTTCATCATTGTTTCACTTAGCGGGGTCCTTTAAAAACAAAACACTTATTAAAATCGATGGAGAATGTAAGTAGGTCCCAAATGAGTGAAGACCCACAAACTCCCCTATCACCCGTATGGTGATCCTTAGCTCAAGAAATGCCCCTGTCTCACATAAATGGACCCGGAAGGTTCATCAGGCTGAGCTCAGATAAATAAATGGTGCCTAGCCTGGTCTCAGGAACCCCTGAGCCTTACTGGGTGTCTCCTCCGTTTGGTGGGTGTCATAATTACCTGCCAACTTGACTCAGCCCGGAATCCCCTGGCGGGCGGGGAGTAGTGACAATTGAGTCATGGTCTTTGTAAGTTCCCTCCATGGGTGTGTCTGTGAGGGATTGCCTTGACTGCTGACTGATGGAGAAGCACCTGGCTCTCCATGAGTAGGCAGGTGGACCTGGGTTAGATAACAGAGTTTAAGGAAGCCAGCAAGCAGCTTCCCTTCAGGGTTCTGCTTCAATTCTCACTTGAATTCTTGCCCTGACTTCCCGCAGGGGTGGACTGTAACCTGGAATTATAAACAGATCAAACCCTTTCCCCCTCTCAGTTGCCTTCTGCAAAGCTTCAAGCACACGTATTTAATTCTCCCAATAGCCTTTGCGTTGGCTACTGCAGTGCTTATAGCCAAGAAAGTAAGTGCTTAGACAGTACAGCCACTGGTCAGAGCCACCCAGCCTGTGAGAAGCAGAGTCCCAGACATGCTCTCCTCATTCCAAACTTTTTACTCAGTTATGCAGATATGGTGTAATCAGAATTTGTATTTATTTTGACTATTCCATATATTTGGTCTTATATTCTAAACATTTATTCTAATTATTAAGTTACTTTTGCAACCCCTGAAATCTCAAAATGATGTGCTGTATTTCACTCTGTTTTTCTTGTCCTTCCTTGTTGACAGCTGTGTTGCAGAGAACAAAAGAGCCAAGATACCCACTATGTAAAACCCAGACAGAGTCAGGAAGACTGCCCTGTTACAGAGCCCCGCAGTGAGACAGAGGGCAAAATCAAAGCCATTTTGTACAAGTGAGGTCCTGGCCATGTGCCCTGCTGAGGCCTAAAGCCAGCTCCCTGGAAGTTAAGGAGCACTAGACAAGGGGCTGTAAATGAGGAGAAGAGAAGGGCCTGTGTTTGTCCTTCCCTACATCTGGTTCCCACCCATTTCAACACCTCGCAGAGTCCAACTGTTCTTCCAAAGTCCCTAAGTCTTAGGCACAGAACGGAAGCAAGATTGGGTCTTAGTTTGCTGTAACTAGCCTCTCTTGCCCTGTGTCTCTTTCTTTTTCTTCATCTCTTATCTCACTCTGTCATCTGAGGAACCTGGAAGAGTAGCAAGGGGTGAAAGATGCCCCCGTCCTTGACAACACCCCCCCCCAAAAAAAAAGCTGGGGCCTAGAACTCTCTGCTTTAGAAACCCTTGTCATCTGTCCCTGTCAGTGACTGCCAGAGGGAGCTTTAGACAAGGTCCAAGGGCAGACTGATGGACCCCCCAGCCTGAGCTCTGACTCATAGACAATAAAGACCCCTTGGCTCCCTGCTTCCTGTTTTCTCAGGTCACCCCTTGTGGGGCCGGGGTTGGTGACCAAGTGAACCCAGCGTAGGAGGGCACACAAAGGGAGAGTGAGTGGAACAGTTCAAATGGGTGTTCCT
>NW_026072558.1:0-2205 GCF_014885135.2 Alexandromys fortis
AAATTTTTCAAGTGAGAAAGTAATGATAGCTATTGAGGGATACTGAATAGTAGAAAAAAAAACTGCTAAATTTAATCAAGCAACCTATATACATTAAAGATGTGTTGACCTCAGAATGGAAGCCAAAGTATGTGTTCCATTGAGGAAGAGATTTTGCTTTTGTTTTTGTAAAAGAAGAAAAGCTATGAATATGGTCAAATTTGATAAAGATCTGAAGAGAAGAGACCTATTGATTAGAAGATGTGGTAGTTCAGTGAACAATGTGGCCCTTTACTTTAAACTTACTTATAAGACCAACAAGATTCTCTCATCTGATCAGATATATTCTGCAAAAGAGGGAAGCTCCCCAAGTTAGTTTTGGGGCAGGGTATGATGTTATCTTTCCAAAAGAATAAAAACATTCAACTAAGGAATCTGAAGACCACTGGACAAATGAGACATCTAAAGAAGAAAAGTGAATTGTCCCGGGGAGGGGGGAAACTCAAGAAAATGAGTAAATTGGCCTAATGGTATAGCACAATTCTAAAAGGATATAATTTCATAAATCTTCCCAAATGCTTACTTCTGTTGTTCTCTATAGACATTTAAGTTAAATAGCCTATTTGCAGTCCCAATTTAATTAAAAATCAAAGATGGTTTTGGAGTTGGATATTGTCTCTCTCCTTCTCTAAACAGAAGCATGATTGATAAAGAAAATTCAAAAATATATGTCTTATATCAAAAAAGCCCATTGCCACCAATCTCATAAGGCTTTGATTTTATTCTGACTCTTTAAAACTTTTCACATATAACAAACACACACAGAGAGAGACAAATATATATGTGTGTGTGTTTGTGTGTTTCTGTCATGATATTTATGGTCATATAAAAATAATGACTAATTCTCAAAATAGTCTTCAGCCAGCTTCTTGTATGTAATTTTGGGCTTGAGTCTGAACCAGATAACTAGGATTTAAGTGTGTGTACCCTGGATGTACTTAACAAATTGTGTTCCTTTAGTTTTTCTGAGATATGCTGCACATGACATTTAAAATGTCTACATTTTCTGCAATGAACCATTACCATTCCTAATAGTGACTTTTGAAGTCTCCAAAAAGATGATGGGGCTCCACAATGATGATTCCACCTGGGTTGTGGTCATGCAATTAAACTGACAAACACCACCAAAAATCAGCTTTGGACTACCAGCTGCTCAGAACAGTTTCAAGGTAGTTAGCCAGGATGGTCAAGCCTCATAGATTTCAACAAGGGCTCCAGATAACTCCTGTACTTTCCCATCACATCAAGACTGAACAACAGCTAGCTCTCCAGGACTTGACTGTTAGCCTGATTTTCCCAGTGACCCCTAAAGTTGCCATTACCCTCAGACAGCAGAAAGTAATTTTAAGATGCAGCACCTACTTTCCCATGAGGTGAGTTGGGTGGCTTTTTGGTTATTTTGTGGATTATGGGGGGTAATAATTATTTAGGTGGGTTGTTTGCAGGTTGTTAATCATCATAGTCAATGAGGAAACTAAGCAAAAGAGATTAAATTTAGGGATCTCATTCTGAAAAGAAAAATGGGAATACAGAAAAGATAGTTAATGGGACAGATTAAAGGATCGCCCATTAAACTAAAAACACAATTAATAGACTTAAATATTTTATCTTTGTACAGATTTTTATATTGATACAAATTAAAGGTTATTTTGTTATACTCTATATGTTTCTACTTTCATTTAAGATATTGTACCTATGCAACTCATTTAATAGTCATTTAAAGTTATTATTATAAATTATTTAGGATAATTAAGAACCACAGGTTGATAGTTGATAATCTAACAATAAAAGTTGTTGCCAGGTTAGGTATATTTTCATGATAGAAAAGAATGACATTTTAGACAGATGATCTTCAAACACTTCAGAACTATACAATATGGCATTTAAGATGTTTTAATACCATAAGACTTTTCATTACAATGAGATATGTCTGCTCCTGGTGGCACAGATCCACATCAGAAAAGAATGTTGGGCATCAAAGAACCTCCATGTATAGTTAGCTTTTGTTATGGAAAACTTAACCTTTGGACAAGAAATTGCCCTTGCTTCAACTGCTGACAGTATTTTGTCAAAATTGGACAAGCAGACATAAATAAGACAATTGCCAGACTTTGCTAAAACAAGGTAAGATAGTCCTTCAAACTTCCTGCTTCATAAAAATGTCTG
>NW_026072559.1:0-2145 GCF_014885135.2 Alexandromys fortis
TCTCTCTCTATTTGTCTCTCTCTCTCATACACACACTTAAGCTTATGCATTTTTGTTGTCTTATGTGTGCAAGATGGAATGAGACTTATGTCCTAGTAGAAATTTTTTTTAATATTTCAGGTATTTCTGGTTGGGTTGGCAAGGCTGAATTGTATAGAAATTATGGACTTAACAATATTCACTTGCAGAATGCTACAGAATTACTTGACTCAAGGGGAAGAGGATGTTCAATACAGAGCTTCAGCCCTGTCCCAGAGACCCTGATGTCAGACTTCCAGAGCAGAGGTTGTGGGAAGAATCCCACACACTAACAAGACCCAAGTTGATATAAAGGCAGTCATGTTTTGACTCTTGCCTAGATGACTCTGAGGATACTGTGGCCTTGTCTCCAAGAACTCCAAATGGCAGAAGTTCCAGGAAGAAGCAAGGCACACTATCAGTGTCCCTCTCATGGTTCCCCTGATCATCACATTCCAAGAATAATGCCTGCACATGAGCAAACAGGTCTGCAAGTGTTGAGTGCCTGGGAGATATGCTGGGTGGCCAGCACAAGGCACAAGAGTCGTATGCTAACTAACTCAAGCACGTCCTGCTGCCAGGCATGTTTTCTAGTATCATTAACAAACTGCATTGGGCACCCGGGGGAAGGAACACTCTATAGGGAGAAGAGAGGACTGAGTATAGGAAAGGGCACAGAACTACTTCTTGACATAGAAAGTTGAGGCAGGACTGTCCAAAGACAGTGAGATTCTTGTTCTTGATGTCTTTATAAAATGGCTAAAAGCTCCTGGAATCTCACCATTCTCACATAGAAAATGGGAATAATTCATTTCCAGCTAAGAAGATATGGACTCCAGGGTCATATTCTGGAAGCAAAAACTGTATTAGTGTCTAGACTTTGGTTTCTCTTTCTTAAAACTCATTTTCATGTAATATATACATTGTCATATATCACATATGTTCAGGAATCTGTGGGGGCCAAAAGAGGGCATCAGATCCCCTGGAACTAGACTTAGAGGTTATTGTGAGGGTGCTGGGAACCCCAACCCCAAGAGCAGTAAGTTCTCTTAAACCATTTAGATATCTTCCTGGATCTTGGTTTCTAAAGATAATTCTCCAACAAAGGGGACCAGAGCTCCTCGGAGAAACAGGTCTTCCTAGGATTGGGATAATGATACACAAGATGAGTTTGTCAAAGGCACACCAAAGTCAATGTCTATAGCTTCCTGTTACAAAAATTCTAGTTGTTTCAATAAAGCAGTATAAAATAAATCATAGTTTTTCAAGACATAAAATGCCTTCCATGAGTCCATATATATGTAAATAATAAAGTAATAAATGAACAGGTGAGGGGAGGCTAAGTTCCCATGAAGCATTGTAAATAGTTCTTGTAGATGCTGTCAAAGAGATAAGCACAAACCAACACCCCAGACATGTAAGCTATGCCTAGGGAATTTCAAAGGCAATAATGGGTCATGGTAGCTACAGGTACCTCAGCCAATGATCAGCACTAGCATCTTCCGGGAAGAGCCATGCTGGTAGTACCAATGGCAACTTGTGGTGAGCAAGACACTTTCTCTGTGGCCTTCATAGCATGCATGAACTCAGCAAGAGCTTGAGAAAAACAGTAGAAAGGTCCTGAGGGATGGACTTGCCAACCCTCCTCAATATTATTCAATCATGAAAGAAGAGGAAGTATAAAAACCGTCAGACAAGCGATATCCAAGTAGACATGACAGCTAAATGCAATATGACTTCCAAACTAGAATTTTAAAACATAAAAAGAACAAGAAATCTAAGTAATAATGTATGAACTCCTGCTAATGTTATTCATCCATACTGGATCATTAACATGTCAAATGGTTCATATTAATACAAATGTTGATATTATAACAGTATAGACTGCTTGGGATTCTTACTGTCTTTCAGATTTAATGTAAGTCTAAATATATTTGAAAACTAGCAGTTTACTTTTAAAATATAGACATGATCATACCTGTTCCCTCGCCTTTTATGGTGTTAATATCAAGTGGCGTGTGTGTGAATGTATTTTCTTATTTATTTATTTATTTATTTATTTATTAGATTTCTGTCTCTTCCCCACCGCTGCCTCCCCTTTCCCTCCCCCTCCCCCAATCAAGTCCT
>NW_026072560.1:0-2205 GCF_014885135.2 Alexandromys fortis
AAAAAAAAAAAAAAAAAAAAAAAGAGCAAAGGGCCTGACTGTGTGGACCCTCTCTCCTGAATTTCCTCTCAACTTCTTGTCAGTTCGGTTGTTGCTTTGAGTTGATGTAGGGCAGGATGGGAGAGGAAAAAGAGCAGTGGGTTCTGGGGTGGTCCAAGGTTTGGAGCAGTGGCCCCTGCTGTGTGATAAAGGGGACTCTGGGCCTCACCCTTCAGAGCTGGATAATAGAGAGCCGGGGCGAGATGCTCCCCAAGAGAAATCAGTTTTCACCTTTCCGGCCAAGTGGTACTTGTTTTGTTCATCCTCTGGGCCCTCTAGCCCTACTCCAACACAGCCCTTCTTACTCCTAGTTCCTATTTAAATACAATTTAATTTTTATTTGATTTATGTACTCCATCCCAGTGGCTGAACTTCATTGGGCTGGGACAGTTTATTGATTTTCAATAATGGCGGGGCGGAAGAATAAAGAAATGACAGCGGCCCTTGGCTGCAGACCTCGGGCTGGCCCAGGGAGGCTGCATTAATCACCGCTGAGGTGATTCACTCAGGCTGTCCCTGGTGGAGCAGCGACCTGGGACTTCACTAGCCTGGGACAGCCCTGAAAGGTGCTCAACCATCATTTGCTTCTGCTAACAGGGTGCCGCACCGTGCCACCCGGCCTCGGCTCTCGCCCCGGCCTCCCCTGGATAAGTCTCTGACTCATCTGACTCTAAATGAAGACGCACAAAAATTCCACAGCAACAGGAGGTGGAGGGGACAGAGGTGGCTATGGCTTCTCTGCTGAAAACACAGCAAGGCCAGGTCCGTGTTTCTCCCTGACTTTCTTCTGTCCGTCGATCCTTGTGAACAGGAGGGAGATGATACAAATATGTAACTATGCTCATGTATATGCACCTAATAAAATCAAATTACTACTTCATGTTAGCATAGCCTAACGGAACTCTCTGCCTAGAAACTATAGGGTCGTGGGACTGTAGAAAGAGTTAAAACATGTGGAGGGTTCTGCTTGTTAAAGTCCCTCCCTTTATCTTAAAGAATATGGCTGGTCCCCTCCCTGTGGGGACAGGGTTGATGAGGCCAGCACTTCTTGGCCTTAGAGAATTAATGAATGTTCTGGACAGTAGCCCCAGGGAAGTGCATATATGCACTGAAAAATTTGTAGCCAAGGTCTTGGGTTTGGACACCCCAGTAAATCCTCACCACAGCCCTCAGGCCAGCAGGCCCCAAGCTCCTGCCCTGGGAGGCCTGGCCTGCTTTTCAGCTTCTGCATGATATACTCCTCAGCGGCTGACCGAGGCTTCAGATGCGACACAATTCTTCTCACTCCTTTTTCAAAGTCTCACCCTCACCTCTTCCCCTCCAGCAGAGTGGCATGGGGCCTCCCTGCCATGAGACCCTATTAGCCCCCCAGTCTTGGGGGCCCTGCCAGACTGTCGCTGTCAAGCTGGGTCCTGCTTCTGATGTCTTTTCCACCGTGTTTCTCCGGATGAGAAGCTGTGCGTGACAGCGGGACTCAGCCCCCGCCGGAGAAATGGCCAAGTTCAATCCTTAACAAATAAAGCCGCCGCCATCCGGTAATTCCCAGGAGTCGTGAAAAATGCGATTTCCTTGCTGTAGCAAATAGGGAAGGTGGGAGGCGGAAGGATGCGCGCCTTGGCCTGTGGAAGAAGCCATAACAATATAAATCAGCGCGATGGAGGAGCCTCTCTATTCATTATCTGGGCACGGCAGAGCTAATGTGTTTGTTCACTCTGGAGCGGCCGCCCAGCCCCTGGAGCCAGATGCTCTTTTCTGAAATCCACCAGCAGCAAAGCAGCAAAGCCCCAACTTTTGCTTCCCAGAGATTGTGGTTATTCTTCAGAGTTCAGGGTCAAAAATGCCAGCCTGGGGTCTCTGTGCTGGGGAGTCTGATCCTGGGCGCATCAAGAGACAGACACTGGAGGTGCTGATGAGGGAGATGGGCCTAGGGCTCAAGTTAGCAGTGAGGCTACCCTGGTCATGGTGGGGATACAGTAGAAGGGATGGGGGTGCAGGAGGGGTGAGAGGAGCTTAAAGCAGACAAGTGTTGCCGCCTTGGGTGGGTCACTAGTCTAGGGGTTGTAACCCACCCTGCAGCTAGTTATTCCAGGGTCACGGAGGGGCGCTACCTGGAAGGGAATGAGCTAAGACAGAAGAAGCAGGCCAAGCAGATTTGTCAAAGCCTCC
>NW_026072561.1:0-2129 GCF_014885135.2 Alexandromys fortis
TCTTTCCCTGCTTCTGAACGCTGCCCAGTGCCCAGCCCTTGGCCAGGGCCTTTCCTCTACATTTAAAACCACCCATGTCAGAATACCTCCCTGTTAACACTGTCATCTCTCTTCCACATGCAAGGACCTTGGTGATCAAACTGGGCCCGAATGGGTGATCTATGGTACCCTCCCATCGCAAGACCAGCTTGCTTGCAGCAATAATTCTACACACAACATTAGTTACAAGTTCCAAGGATTGCCATGTGCCCATGGGAGTAGAAATGAAGGTGCCTAGCACGAGAGGCTGCTGGCTTTGCTGCTAAACACCCTACAGCTATAGCTGGGTATAGTAGTATATGCTTGTGATCTCAGCTCTTGGGGGACCGAGGCAAGAGGAGAGAGAGATGGGAGGCTAGCATCAGCCTTCTCAAACAAAACAAAACAAACAAACTAACAAAAAACAAACCCAAACAATCCATCAACACAGGTAGACCCTATCCCAATTATCAACACACCAAGGCTAAGAAGCTTTGATGCTATCTATCACCTAGACCAGAGTTAGCTCCCAGTGACCCTAGCTCAAATTCATTCCCCCAGAGAGCTCACCCTTGGAACTTTTAAAGACTTCCAGAGCTTTGATCCACAGTAAAAGAGGAATGCTTAATAATATGTTAAGAATTTTAAAGTGGATTTTGTAACTGATCAGAATATCACTCCTGAATCATAGAGAATATGATAATTACTTGGTTTTGCTTTGACTGTGTGTGTGTGTAAAGGGTGTGTTGATCTAGCACTCTTTGCGTTTATTGACAAAGGTTCTCTTATTGAATCAGAAGACTAGTAGCCAGCAAACCCAAGTAATCCTCCTAGGGTTGCAGGTATGTACTTGGCCAAGAACCTACATGGGTTCTGGGGATTTGAACTCACATCCCCAAGCTTTCAAGGCAAGTACTCTTAGCCATTGAACCATCTCTCTAGTCCAAGGTTTTGTGTTTTCTTTTTTTTTTTTTGTCTGTTAGTTTGTTTGTTTTTGAAATGAGGTCTTACTGTGCAGCCCAGGCTGGCCTATCTCAGCCTAACCAAATGCTGATGTGCTCCACGATGCCCAGCATAGAACTTGCAAAGCTTATGAAAGGTATCTGATGTGCAGAAGCCACATACATACGTATAGAATCCATGTGACTTCAAGAACTTCAGGTGACACAGCTAATTCTGCTTGGCGGCTGGATTAGCTGCTTCCAGAGTCCCTGAATTCTGGAACTAGCCGGCTCGAGATGCTCCTACCCTCAGTACCTGTCTCCCTTTCTTTCCTCTTGCAATCATGCTGGGCTTCCAGAAGCTGATGTTCATTTCTAGTGAGCTTGGAGATGCCAGTCACCACAATGCCCACTGGCCCCCAGGATCCTGAAGGTGGCCAGCAGTCATCTACTTTATGGTGAGACCTATAGCACAGTCTGGGCAAGGGCCAGGGCTCCAGGACATCCTTGCTTTGTGAAGGTCTCAGGAGAGCACCCAGAAAGGATATACCTTCCCTGCCTAGCAAAAACAAACCGTTTCTGTGCCTCTGTCTCTGGCCGTATTTTCCAAAATAGGCCAAGAAGGGGCTGGGAAGGGTGACACACTGACCAAAAACAACTTGGGAAGGAGGGAAGGGTTTATTGGGCTTCCTGGTAACAGGGAAACCAGCACAGGAGCTTAAAGCAGAAACCACAGAGAAGCACAGTTCATTAACTCACTTAACTACTTCATCACACACCCTAGGTATTGCCTATAGTGGGCTGCAGCTTCAACTCCCCCCCCCACGCCCCCCAGACATGCCCACAGGCCAATCTGATGGAGGCAACTTCCCAGTTGAGACTCACTCTTCCCAGGTGACTCTGGTTTATGTCAAGTTGACAGCTGGAGCTAACTGTGACACAATGTTAATGTAATGGAGTTTCCCCTAAAGTAACAGCCAGGCAGAGCCTACTGATGCCACCACCTCCTTGTCATCCTGATGAAAGCGAGTGTCCACTCCCGCCACCCCCATCAAGAGATACACAGAAGCACGGAGATGCTTCTGTCTCGGTCTTTCTCGCTGTCTCTGTCTGTCTCTCTTTCTGTGTCCCTAAGATCACCTACCCCAGGAAGGTCCCTACAATCCTCTT
>NW_026072562.1:0-2243 GCF_014885135.2 Alexandromys fortis
AGGACAGTGGAGATATAGCTAGCTGCTGATGAAAGAGAGAGAGAGAGAGAGAGAGAGAGAGAGAGAGAGAGAGAGAGAGAGAGAGAGAGAGAGAGCACTTAAGAAGCAAAACAGAGTGGACTGGGCTTAGAATGTAGCTGTAGATTCTTGTCGTGGGGGGAATTGAAATCATAATCTCAAGGAACTGGAGGGGACATCATATTCCCTCTATAAGATCTTTAATTAGAGTTGAAAAATCAAACCCAGGAGGGAAAAAAAAACACAAGAGGGACCTATGCCACCAAATTCTTGGTAGTCATCAATGGTCCCAGCTCCAAGTCCAAGCCCCACCATACATCGCTCCCTCTAGCTCCTGCGTGAAGCTGCTCTTGACTTCTGTGTACAGTGATGGTGGACCATGGCTCACTTTCAATGTCTGTGCTTTACACGGTCCTTGGCTAGAACTCTGAGACAACACACGAAATCCTGAATGGAATCCTTGGAAAAAAAAACCCTTCTTGTCTGGAATTTTGGAAAGCCCCTTCAGAGTATATCACATAAATATACCTTTCCCTTTCCGATAGATAGTTTAGTTTCTTGGCCTTGGTGCCTAAACTAGAGATTTTTCACACTCATTCTGTTCTACTAGCTGAAGAAACACAACACATTCCTAGTCAAACAGCAGAAGATCCCACATGGTGGGGAAATGTGATCGAATGCTCTTTGATAGGACTTTTAGACTTACCCCATAACTCAAGTGCTGTTGAAAATCAATCTCAACTATAAGAGAATTTATATGTTCGTTATAAATTGTGAATCTGATACTAGAACACATATCTTTTTTACCATGTGTGTGGTGGATGTTCATGTGTGCTTGCATGCAACTGTGTCTGCACACAGGTGTGCATTCATGTGGCAGCAGAGGTCTAGGTCAAGAGTTTCCTCCAGTCATTCCCTAACTTGGTTTTCGAGACAGGGTCTCTCACTGAACATGAAGTTTACCAGTGTGACTAGGCTGACTGGCCAGTGAGTTCTAAGTTCCCCCTTCCTACTTCTTCAGCTCTTGGAATACAGATACGCACCACCATGTCCAGATTTTTTCTGTGGGTGCTGGGAAATTGAACTCAGGTACTTATATTTGCCTGGCAGGCAGTTCATCACTGGAGCCATCTCTCTAGCCCTTGAACATGGATCTTATTGCAGTGTCCAGTGTGGAATACACAGTATTAGGTGCACAATAATAAATCTGAATAGATTTTGGCTGAATAAAATTCAATAATGAAGGGACAAAATATTTGTGGAATGAATTGATTGATAAACATAAAAATTGGATGTTATTTAAGGGGAAAATGCCCAGCCCTGGAGCTAATCAGGCAATGCTTTCTCAGCCTACAGCCAAAGAGTCAGGTATAGATGACTAATAGAACCATGGAGTTCACACCAGGTATCCAGCACATGGATTCTGGGCCATTTCTGTTCATGCCTTGTTTAGTTGTTATTGTTGTTTGTATTTACATTTTTACAGTCTAGGTGATGATCTATAGTAAACAGAAGAGCCTAGGTAAGGTGGGAAGTTGTGTTGTGAGCTCATTCTAGGATGTCATTACCACATTTAAGCAGCCCCAAAACTAATTGACCAGAACTCAATGCAGTGTTTAAGGGGTTTCCTAAGGGTCTGAGGTAGTGAATGCCCACTTATCTAGGTATCATTCAGAAGCTAGGTTCTGACAACCTCTGCTTCTTCAGGTTCCCAAATCCCCTCCTTTATCCCCTCTACCTGAAGCTCATTTGTGTATTTACTAACCCCATTAATCCCTTCATGTGGAGCATAACTCAAATATCAGAATCTTGCCTTTTACCAGAGGTCTATAAAATAGAGTCTGGACTGGTAGAGTTAGTTACAGAGTTCAGTTAAAGATTCCAGGATGAGCTAAAGAGGAGCTAAAAATCTGAAGGTAAAGACATCTACTCACAAACAGGTTCCGTCTATCCATGTTTCTTTATCCTCTCTTCAATTCATTATTTCTTATTGTTCCACCTGTTACTTGTTCTCCTTGTTCTACATTTTTCCTTAGTTCTACCCATCACAAATGTCTCCAGTCCTATATACCCTTAAAACCAGCAATTCCCCAGCCCTAGTAAGTTCCAGGGCTGAAAATCTTTTGCCCCATAGAAAAGCAGATAAGGGTTTTCACACACACACACACACACAGAGAGAGAGAGAGAGAGAGAGAGAGAGAGAGAGAGAGAGAGAGAGAGAGAGA
>NW_026072563.1:0-2203 GCF_014885135.2 Alexandromys fortis
GGACAGAGCGAGGTTACGGACTCCTGGTCATTTTGACTCACTTGTGCCTCCTTGGGTTAGACCCTCCTCTAAGAGCGAGGCAACACCCCTAAAGAGCACTTCAGACACCCCCACCTACTTCAGACACCCCCACCGCACACACGGCACACCCTGCCCCGCAGTCCCACAGCGTGGGCAGTCTTACTTGACTGGAGCTTGGGGTCACATTCAGTGGGGCACGGAGCCTTGTCACTACATTGGGCCATCTTGTCCCAAAAGGCCGTCTCCCGCCCGCCCCGACAAGGCAGAAGAAATGCTCCGCTCGGAGCCCCACCCTCTGAGCTGTGTCTTTGTGACGCGTAGCTATGGAAACACCCGGCAGCATTCCTTTCCAATGAGGCTCCGGCCCCAAGGCCCAGAGGGTAGATACTTCACAGGGGTGGGTTGGGGATGTATCCCTGGCCTTCACCGGCTTCTCTAGTCCTAGCAATACTTTCCACGCTATTGTTTTGTGTACTGGCAAACAGGAGCAAACAGAAAGCTAGTTTCGGGCCGCGTGTACGGGTGCACACGTGTGAGTGTGACCCCAGAATTAGAAGGCTAAGGTAGGAAGGAGGCCAGACCCAGAAAGAGATGCCTTGCCTCAAAATATTAAATACCCCAAGTATTAAAAACACCAAAGTGGACTGTCAGATCCCCAACGACACATTTGTGTCCACTCATAAATTTCAGTGCAAGCAATTGTAGGCAACGAGGGCCTGGAAATTTGCAGGCGCAGGATCTGGTATGAGTGGAAAGGCGCTCGGAGGTTCCCTAACAGGTCCCTGCTAGGGTCAACCCAGAACCTAAGCCAGGAAACACTAGGGACGGGCTAATTACAAAGAAAAACTTATTTTGCCTTGAGGCTTTTGGGGGGGTGTACAAGTCCAAAGGGGTGTTCAGGCATGGTGGCACAGGACTGCATTTCCAGCACTTGGGAGGTGGAGGCTGTAATGGTCTCTGTCTCTTTTAGAGACAAGCCACGCCCACTTCCTCCCCCATCAGCTGAGGCAAGCTGATCTTTAGCTTCCTGCCTTCAGCTTCCTGCCTTCAGCTTCCTGCCTGAGTTCTCTTTTTTTTTCTAGCTCCCTCTCTGAGGCAGCTTCCGGCTCCCTCTTCTCTCCTCTCTCTCGTCACTCGGTCGGGCTGCGGTGCTCCCTCGAGTCCAAGCGTCCTTTTTCGTGTGGCCTTTCTCCGCTACTGCCCGGTGGCAGCATGGCTGTGTTCGCTGTCGCTCTCCTGTCCTTGCAGGTGATGGGTGCCTTAGGGAATGAATTTAGCATATTAAGGTCGCCAGGGTCTGTTGTTTTCCGAAATGGAAACTGGCCCATACCAGGAGATCGAATCCCAGACGTGGCTGCATTGTCCATGGGCTTCTCAGTAAAAGAAGACCTATCTTGGCCAGGGCTTGCAGTGGGTAACCTGTTCCACCGGCCACGGGCTACCATTATGGTGATAGTGAAGGGAGTGGACAAACTGGCTCTGCCCGCGGGCAGTGCCCTCTCCTACCCTTTGGAGAATGCAGTTCCTTTCAGTCTCGACAGTGTTGCGAATTCCATCCACTCCTTATTTTCTGAAGAAACTCCTGTGGTTTTGCAGTGGGCTGCCAGTGAGGAAAGAGTAGATATGGTGGGGAAAGCAAACTCTGTTTTTGAAGACCTTTCCGTCACATTACGGCAACTACATAATCGTCTGTTTCAAGAAAACTCCGTCCTCGACTCTCTTCCCCTCAATTCTCTGAGCAGGAATAATGAAGCTGACCTGCTTTTCCTTTCTGAACTGCAAGTGCTACATGATATTTCGAGCTTGTTGGCTCGTCATAAGAATCTAGCCAAGGATCATTCTCCCGACTTGTATTCATTGGAGCTGGCGGGATTGGATGAACTTGGGAAGCGCTATGGGGAAGACTCTGAACAATTCAGGGATGCCTCTAAGATCCTTGTGGATGCTCTCCAGAAGTTTGCAGATGACATGTACAGTCTCTACGGTGGGAACGCAGTGGTAGAGTTAGTGACTGTCAAATCATTTGACACATCGCTTGTGAGGAAGTCAAGGACCATCCTTGAGGCAAAACAAGAGACCACCCCAAATCCCTATAACCTTGCATATAAGTATAAATTGGAGTATTCAGTGGTTTTCAACTTGGTACTGTGGATTATGATTGGCTTGGCCTTGGCTGTGATCA
>NW_026072564.1:0-2145 GCF_014885135.2 Alexandromys fortis
GTCCTAAGCAGGCAGGTCTGAAACCGGATCCTTTCACCGAATTTAAATCCTACGCTCTTTGTTTTTTTTTTTTTTTTTTTTTTTAAATATTCCAGGCCAGATACTTATATGCACAAGTGAGGCAAAGAATCTTACGATGTGGCAGACTGACTCCAAGCAAACGCGTTGTTTAAACTACCGCATGGTCTTTCATTTCTTCAGGGTTCCCAACTCACTGTCGTCTTACTTAGGTACAGCACTGTCTGATGAGTTTTTCATACCGATCCTCCTATGATGTCTACTATGATTTTCTAATGAAGAAAATATTACTTCATGCCCAACAGGCCTGTTGATAAACTGCCAATAGCCTTTGGTTTTTGACAATTTTAATAAATGATGGCAATTTTTTTAAGGAAATAGTCTCCCCTGACACAGGGAAATAATTCTCAATTCTATTAAGAGTCATTACTTAGACCTTGAAAAATAACTTCTGCCAAATGCAAAATTTATTTGTTATCTTTGTGCACTATGTTTTATTTATTTATTATTAATTTATATTATTATTTTTGCCAATGTCGGGGATAAGGAATACATTTTACAAAAGAAGAAAAACACAGAAGAATATTCATATTATTCCACATAATTAAACCCCCAAACTGGAGATAAATTCTAATGCCGTTTGTTTTGTTAAGAACAAAATGGATGACTACCCGTTTTCTATTGAAGAATTCAACAGAGGTAACAAAGATGCTTACTCCGCTCTGGCAGATGAGAAGGAAATTCATCAGTGCTCTACATTAAAGTGGGTGGGTGTGGATATAAGCGAAGACCCACACGGCATTGAATCTTTCTGCGTCTTATCAGTCTAAATGTGTTGCTGACATATTTTCTGTCGCTTTCCTTTTGATTCTGTCAAATCATCAGACTTCTAAAATCTTCATAAGAAGTAGGCATAGTTAGTCAATGTAGCAGAATTATTTACACCTCTTCTTTTGCAAAAATAATGGAAAATTAAACTTACACATTAAACCCTGCAATTTTTATTTATCTTCTAATGGTGTCTTTTTTGTTTTCTTGGGAGGGTTTTTTTTTTCTTTTTGGTTTTTGTTTCTCTTTTAGGGGGCCCTGGGCAAACCTGTAACAAAAGGTACCACAGAAAAATGTTGAGATTTGTGTGTCTCACCAATGTGAACAAAAACTCCTAGAAACAGGCTCTGATCTTTTTTTTTTTAATAATAGTAATATTGTCTTTTTATAACAGTAAATATTTGAAGTTCAGAGAAATTGCTCTGGGCTGAGCTTTATAAAAAACATTCACAAAAGGTGAATTTTTCACAATGGTCTAATGTTTTGGTTCTTTAATGACACCTTGTTTTGCTGCTGAGAAGCCAAAGTATAAATACATCTAGTAAAATCAGCATGGAGGCACATACCTATAAGCCCAGCACTGAAAATCCTAGAGGAGGATTATGAGTTTGAGGCCATCCTGGGATACAATATCTCCAAAAATAAATGAGAATAAATGAACAAAACGGTTATGTCAGTGAACCGAGAATCAAAACTCTTAATGTTACCTAGACACCTGGGCAATCCTTCTATTAACCCTGCATGTAAATACGTACCCATTCGGTCCAAAACAAATATTTGAGTGTTTCTATTTCATCGACACTATATTGCACGAAAATGAAACATAAGCATCCTAGGGGAGTTTTCGAAGAGCTCAGAACAACATCACAAAAGCTGAGAACATCCATCCTGAAGAACAGGTGTGAAGACGACAGCAGATGGGAGCATTTCTAGGCACCGTGCTTCAGTAAGGTAAAAGGAAAAATAACTCTCCAAATTGTTATGTGTGTTAGAGCTGGTGCATTAAAAGAACTTGTGCACACACAAACACTACTCATTGGAGAAGTGGGATGGCTTAGGCCTTTTGCTCCCTCTTGAATGAGTGTTCATCATCTCAGCTTCTGCCAACCTTCGCTTCTCTGCTTGTCCCAAATGTAAGACATTTGCTATTACAAAAAAATGAGTCTGAAACACTGTGATTACTAAGTATTACTCCTGGTGCAAAGTATGTGTGCAACATTGGAGCACCGGACTGAAATCTCAAGGTCCAAATCAGGAGCACAAGGAGAGAGAGCACGAGCAAGGAACTCAGGACCGCGA
>NW_026072565.1:0-2389 GCF_014885135.2 Alexandromys fortis
AATGATTCAAAACTCAGTAAATGAGGCAAAAGCAAGTCAAATGATCCCAAGATAACTCCAAGTAGAGTATTCTAAGGTTTTTCTTTCTTAGAAGGGAACTCACAAATAATAGCAAGTAAACAAGAATGGGGTCCAACAACCAGGTGTAACTTGTGGGGAGAAGAAGGAAGAGTGGGCATCCTTGCCCACTCCAAAGCCCTGCCTCAACCTGGTCCAGCCTCTCAAAGATCATTGGCTGGAGGAGATTCCCCATTAAGTAGATTGTAGTTGTTATTCAAGGTCTACCCAACAGAAGAACAACTATCTGATGGAGAATCTCGTAATGCAAGGCTTAAAAGACTGTGCCTATAAATAGTCTGTATCTGTCTGTATTTTTTTTCACATGTACACATTTCTTCCCTAATAACAACTATGGATATTTTTTCCATTGCTTTTTTTGTTTATCTTTGAAAATATTCCGTCTACAAGGCACAAATATGGCTGGGTATGAACAAGAAGATTATTTCTGCTTATATGTATAATTCTGGTGAATAGAAATTATACTAGGATATTTTTCATTACTTGGACTGATTATTGCTGAAAGTAATAGTATTCTCAGTCACAAAGATAGATAATTTTAGACTTTAGAAGAAATTTTAAAAAATGGTTGTCCCTGGAGATGAATACACAAAGAAAATTTTCCAGGGGTTTATTGTATTTTCAAGTGATGTGGGAGTGTCATATATTGATCTGTTGATATTGGTTAATTAACAAACTTCTTGGCCTGATAGGTTAGAACATAGGTGGGTGGAGTAAACAGAAGAGAATACTGGGAAGATGGGAAGTTAAGCAGACACCATGCTGCTCCTCTCCAAGGCAGATCCGTTGAAGCTCCAGCCCAAGATGGACGTAGGCTAGAATCTTCCTGGTAAGTCACCACCTCGTGGTGCTACACAATTAATAGAAATGGGCCAAGCAGTGTTTAAAAGAATACAATTTGTGTGTTGTTATTTTGGGGCATAAGTTAGCCAGGCGGCTGGGAGCTGGGTGGCAGGCACGCAGCCAGACACTTCTTCTACAGGCATGAAGCAGCTTTGGTAGACATAACAGCCAGTAATAAAGGAGTCCTGTAGATACTTCTAACCTTAAAGATAAAACAACTAGTTGTTTATTGTTCAAGTCCTTTATTACAAAATCACTTTCTGTCTGGGAACACTGACCCTCAGAATTATGTGATTAATTTACTCACCATTCCCAGTCAGCACAACCTCTCTAGCCTGAGTTAAACTGTGTAATCTCTATGGCTCTCTTTATTATTGTTTACTTAAGAAGTACTGTGTGACCCTAAAAGTGTGATCCATATTTGTCCAGAGCCTTTGCTGAAAATGGAGGAAAATGTGATAGAAATGAGACTCTCTCCCTCTCTCTGTGTCGCTCTATCTCTCTTTCTCTCTCCATCTCTCTTTCCCTCTTTCATGTATGGATGTATGCTGAAAGGGAAATGTAGCTTTACATGAAGAGAAAGAGAGAGAAAAGTGTGAAGACATGTAGTTGTGTAGGTAGAGAGATATAGAAGATATAACTGTTTTGAAGACAGATATGTTTGTAGGAGAGATGCATATGAAGGAAGAAGTATATTACAGTGTGGAGAATGAAACTGTGTGGAAAAAGATGTGGCTGTGTAAATGAGAAGTGTGCAGGAAAGTAGCTCTGAGGAGAATATATGGAGAATGTATGGAGGGGGTGTAACTCTGAAAATAGATGTAACTAGAGATGCATTGCTGTGTAGGAGAGAATTGTATGTATGTAAAAAGGGATATGTAGCTGTCCGTAAAGTGATGTAACTATATAGAGACAGAGATATTTTCAGAAAGAGATTTTTCAAGATGAAGTAAAATAAAAAGGTATGATCATAAAACAAGTATATTTGATTTTTTTTTACTCACAAAAATAACTATAGCACTCAGATAGATAAGAACTTGTAATTCCCAGCTAATCTGAAGACATTCTTTTTGCCACTCTGAGCACAGACCTGGGAGCTCTTATCTCAGGTTGCAGTCAACTTCATCTCCCCTCTAATAAGGTCACTCAAATCCAAGTGCCACAATATTCGTGCTGTATTCACTGCATCTGCAAGAACAACTGGCACATCTGCAACTATTATTGCATTTCTCGCAGTGCATATAGTATGGAGTATAATTCTGTGCAGAATTTTCCAGTTCCTGATTCTTTAAGGGTGAAAGTCTCTTCCATTGCTCAGTTTCCTTATTTTACGCAGTCTCTACTACCTGCTGTGTATGCTCCATGAGCTGCTACAGTTCTTGTTCTCTCTGCTTATATTCCATCTGCTTGATCATCCTTTCTATGGCCATGAAATGTTTCATCCCTGGTGTATGGTTTTCATTGACTT
>NW_026072566.1:0-2160 GCF_014885135.2 Alexandromys fortis
GTGTGTGTGTGTGTGTGTGTGTGTGTGTGTGTGGTGTTGCTTGTAGCGCAGGGGAGCATGGGGAAAATAAAGTGCTCCCATAGGCTCGGCATATTTCGGCTTTTAGTTAATACTCAGGAAACAGCCTTTTCCATCTGCTTTATGTATGGAGCCCGAGTCTGCTAAAGTCATTGCTGGGCTGAAATCGTTCATGCGTTGCTGACCATGGCCACCGTTTTTCCCGGCCACTTCTCAGGGAAGGTGTGTGAGGTGCTGACAGGCGAGCAAGCACAGAGGGAGCCTGCGGTCCTAGCTTGCTCTGCTGGGCTCCACATGGAAGACAGCTCTATCGAGCCGGACCCTGCCTCAATTTGAATTCACTATAAGCAAGACCGTGAGGGACTTTGTTTCTATCCGAAGTCTTTGGCAGACAAGCAGGCTTGCTGGATAAATTACAGGATACCCAAGCAAATCTGAATTTCATAAAAAAAATGAATAATCTTTTAGAATAAATATGTCCCAAATACAGCATGAGACATATTTATGGCCAAATAATTATCCACTGTTTATCTGAAATTAAAATTTAATTAGGTCGTCTGAGTTTTGTTCTTAATATTCTGCGTTCGATCAGTCAGCCAGCAGGGTCCTCATTTTTAAGCCACTTGAAAATGACACTGTGAAAGAAACCAGAAAACTGTGCTTGCTTGCTCAAACTTCTCTGAACTTGGCCAAAAACTTTGCATATTTTTTGGGGGGGTAAGAAAAAAAATAGCTAGGACAGAACAGTAAACACGAGCTTCTCTTTTGGGAGGTCAATGATGAATCTCTCAATGAACTGATAACAGGAGCTTTGGACAGTCCACATTCTCATCATAAAATACAGCGAAAGACTTTAGGTTACAATTTTTTTTTCTTAGTCACATATCAGTTTACTAAAGTTGAGGACATATTGGAACTCGAATTTGTCTTTCTTTAACCTCATAAGCTTGGGCAAACCATACAAGCTCTAATAAAAGGCTAGCTCTTTGATAGTCTTCCAGAGAAGTTGTTGAAGTCATTCCCATCAGTGGCCATCGTGGCCCATGAGACATTAGAATCTAGACAGTCCTGAGACATCTGTACTGATGGGAAGACCGGAGCCCTTGCTCTTAACTGTTACAGTGCTCCTACGCCAACACACTGAATTAGACCCTAGTTACAAGATGAGTGTCCCTAATCTGAAAATCTCAAAGGCTCTAAAACCTGAAAAGTTTTGTACTCTGAGGTGAAAATTTCACATCTAGCTTCACGTGATAGGCAGCTCTCAGAACTTGTTAAACGATCTTGTGAAGATGAAGTTCTCTTCGAGCAGTGGGTATGGGAAACAAATGCATTTCATGTTTAGATTTGAGTCACATCCCCAAAGTGTCCATTACACAGATATTCCAAGCTTCCCCAGAAAGTATTAAAATCTCTAAGATTAAAAAAAATATTTTACATCTCAAGCATTTTAGATAAAGGATATTTAACTTGTATTTGTAATCGTCTGCCTGATGGCAGGTACGCAACGATACTTCAACATATTCCCCCTGGTTCTATTCCCACATTTGTGTTTCAGTGTGATCCCAAACTGACCAGAGTTCAAGATGGTACTTGCGGATTTATCTACATCCTTCAGGAGGGAGAAATGGGTGCATCTGAGTTGTCTCTCTTCAAATATTAAAACTAAAATGACTATTTAACCAAGAGAAATCCATTTCTTTCTGAACAATGATCTCCCACCAGTTGGAAGCACTGTGACAGGGCAGGCTAAGAGCCCCCAGACTGAGCTATCCGGACAACACTTCATTCTGGTCTTGTCTACCCATGGCTAAGTGTATGCAGATGTTTGGACAAGAACAGCTAGGCAAGAATGCAGAGCATAGACCAAACTGTCCTTAAATTTGGAGGAATCTGTGACATTTGCAGCCAGAGGCACCAAATCTCTTTCCAACAGAAATGTTTACTTAAGGGCCTAAAGCTCCTCTGGTAAGGCCTTGACCGTGTCTTCTCCTCGTCTATGACATTGAGCACATAAGGTTCAATGGTGTGGCTGTTTCCAGTCAAGAGTCAAAGAGCACACTAAAGGCATTCCATGGCAGGTCATGCTAAAATCAAAGCCACAGATGTAAATAATAATAATAATAATAATAATAATAATAA
>NW_026072567.1:0-2142 GCF_014885135.2 Alexandromys fortis
GTGCCGTCTATCCCGTGTTTGTCCACACACCCACGCTGCCCCGCCGCCGTTTTTAAAGGAATAATACTCCGCAAACACAAAAATGTATTCATGTTTGTATCCCAGTATTTTTTTTAAAGATTTTTTTATTATGTATGCAGTGTTCTGCCTGCACAATAGGACACCAGATCTCATTACAGATGGGTGTGAGTCATTATGTGGTTGCTGAGAATTGAACTCAGGACCTCTGGAAGAGAGAAGTTAGTACTCTTAACCTCTGAGCCATCTCTCCAACCATGTATCCCAGTTTTGAGGTCAGTGTCTGATACATAAGTTGATTTTTAGTGGGTGACTTTAAAAAAAAAACATTCATGACTCATTCCACAAAATATAAGAACCTAAGATAGTGACAAGTTTGACCTAAATTTGCAAAGGATAAACAGTATATACTTTTACTTTTCTGTCCCAAGGATTCATCTTTTATTTTCAGTTCCTAGGTTTCAATCCTGCAAGTCAAGTGCTCTGTCAACTGAGTTCTGTCCCCAACCTTCAGTGCACTCTTGAGAGTGTTGAAATATAAAACTAGAACCCTGGGACAACCTGTGGAGTGGGCCCATCTTGGGCTAACTGGTATGTGGGCTAGTCTAGGCATAAAAATCTAGGTGTTCAGGGCCATAATACAAAACTCCCACTGATATAACAAGCAAAGGGTGCCAGGGGGGTCACTTGGGCTGTGATAAGTGCTTCTTGATGGGATCTCACTAAGGCCATTGTCTCCTTTTCATGGAGTCATTGGCAATCCCAAACTAGCTCTTGTTTGAAAGTTCAACTATGAGCCTGGTGATCACGACACAGCTTTAACCCCAGCTCTTGGGAGGCAGGAGCTGGAGGATCTCTGTGAGTTAGAGGCCAGCCTGTGAAAAGTTTCTGCACCCCAATAAGCCTCTCCACCGATTCAATAATCCAAATCAGACCAAATCAAATCAAATTAGAAAAAGCCCAGGTTTAATAGATACCAATGCTCCCGGGTTGTTTTCCAGCCCCCACAGAGAGAAGACAGGAAAGGAAGACCAGAAAACCACGTGTTTGTTCTCTTGGGAGGGGGCAGTTTAAATACCCTGTGGGTGTGGTCTTAAGTATCTCTGAGGAGGGGGTCATCTGTTTGGTAGGCTTTCCCAGGGGCGGGGTCTAAAATGAGGCAACTCCCAGGGAAGGGGGCTTGGGATGGAACTTCTTCCCAAACATTCCAGATTCTCTGGATATAAGGATGCCAATGGCTGGAGTGAAGCCTCAAATATTCCAGACTCTTTGGGTATATGGATGCCAGGAGCTGGGGTAAGGCTTCCACCAAAACAGCCTGGTCTACAGAGTGAGTTCCAGGACAGCCAGGGCTACACAGAGAAACCCTGTCTCAAAGAACAAACAAACAAAATTCAACTATTTTGTGGATTCCAGTCAACCTCTTGGTTCTCTAATTACTGGCTCTTCTCCCTTAGGCTAAACCATCTTACCTTTACCAGCGCTTCCTGCTACTCTGAAGACAGTCTCACTATTCATTTGTGGCTGGCCTGGAGCTCTCACTATGCAGACCAGGCTAAACTCAGCTCACAAGGGCTTGGATTTATGTGTGCACCTCAATGCCTGGCCTTACTGTAAAGTTTATTTACTAAAACCCACATCTACCTCTGTCACTCTTCATTTCTTGCCTTCCCTTCTGTCTTACTTACTTTGTTTGGTCTTTGGCTCTTTGTGCATCTCTCCTCTTGTGGGAAACTGTAAGTTCGAAGCTGTCAGTTATCTAGTGTTATCAGTTATCTAGGGACCCTTGTTGAATGTCACCCTTTATAAATTAAACTTGACAAAATGCCTTGATCAACAAAGGAAATGCACATGTCCCAGTAAAACAGTATACACAGGGCACAGATACGATTGGGGGCATGTCTGCTCATGATTTTGCTTTTATAAAGGCCCACAAGGAGTGCAGTAGAACTGGAAGCATTCTGACTTACTGAAGAGCACGTCGGCAAACATGTCTCACGAGAAACACAGATCATCAACCAACGTTACTGAGAACGGACATTGTTGACTCTAGATACAGGCAATCCTCGATGGATTCTTGATAGAATGGGACTGAAGGTAGATGTCAGAGCAAGCTAGAGTTGT
>NW_026072568.1:0-2206 GCF_014885135.2 Alexandromys fortis
CTGAGTTCCTTGCTTGTGCTCTCTCTCCTTCTGCTTCTGATTTGAACCTTGAGATTTCAGTCCGGTGCTCCAATGTGGGTCTCTGTCTCTGTCTCCTTTCATCGCCTGATGAAGGTTAATATTCAGGAGGAAGCCTATATGATTTTCTTTGGGAGGACCGACATTTTTTAATGAGGCAGAAAATACACAATTAGTTAAGGTTTTACATATGTCATTGCTATTTGGGACACTTTTTCGTGTTTGAATCTTAGTTAAACTCACTCCTTTAAAAAAAAAAAAAAAAAACTTTATTTATTTTATAAGTATGCCTGTGTGTGTGTGCAAGTGCCCACAGAAGCCAGAAGAGTGTGTCCAATCGACTGGAACTGGAGTTACAGACAGTTGTGAGCTGCCTGATATAGGTGGCAGCAACAGAACCCAGGGCCTCAGTCAGGACAGCAAGTGCCCTTTTCATTGCCAAGTCATCTCTGCAGCCTCATCTGGCTCTTGCTATGACTGCTGCATATACAGAACGCTCACTGTATGCACAATGCTAAAACAGTGTAAGGTGACAGTTTTCAAACTCTGCTCTGGGGACCCAAGTAAGTATGGCTCCAGGTCCCCTAACACAACATTAACCAACAAGGTAAGCTCATGCATATACATGCATATGTATATGGTGTGTGTGTATGTGTATGATATATATGTATTCGGTGTGCGTGCATACGTGCATGTCTGTATATTGGGTATATATAAACCTGCTGGGGTGAGGGATGCATGCTGAGGCCTTAAGAGAACATCAGGTATCAGGTGTCCTGCTCTGTCACTCTTTACCATATTCCCATCAGTGTCGGTCACAGGACCTGAAGCCAGGCTGATGCTTAGCAAACCCAGTTGATCCCCCCATCTCTCCTCCAGCACCCAGTACAAGGGGTGACAAGCAGGTACAGTCCCACTCAGCTTTTTGCAGGGAAACTGGAGATCTGCACTGAGAACCACACGCTGTCACAGCATCTGAGGATTCTTACTGCTGTGAAAACACCATGACCACAAGCACGGTCATGGAGGAGAGTTTACTTCACTCACACTTCTACATCACAACTCATCATCAAAGGAAGGCAGGGCAGGAACCAAAAGCAGGAGCTGATGCAGAGGCCATGGAGTAGTGCTACTTAATAGTCTGCTCCCATTGCTTGCTCAGCCTGCCTTCTTATAGCATCCAAGAGCACCAGCCCAGGGATAGCACTACCCACAATGGATTGGGCCCTCCTACACTAATCATTAACTAAGAAAACTCTATACAGAGTTGTCCACAGGCCAATCTGAGAGGAACACTTCTCAGCTGAAGTCATTCTTCCCCTAGGACTCTAGCATCTGTCAAGTTAACAAAAAGCTAGACCGCACACAGCAAGCTTCTTACTGAGCCAACTCTCCAGTCCAGCTTCTGTATCTTATATTCTGGATGTCCTCATACTACTAACCCCAGCACTCAGAAGGCAAAGGAAGGCAGACCTCTGTGAGTCTGAGGCCAACTAACCTTGTAAGTTATTTCCACGGCAGCCAGAGCTATACTGTAAGGTTCTCGTCTCATGCAAAAAAATAAATAAATAAATAAATAGACAAACAAAAAAGAGAAGGTCAAGCAAGGCATAGGATATCCTAATCCAAATAAATATACAAATAAGCTAAAAAAAAATCACCAACAGATGTGTTTACAATATAGAGTGATAGAAAAAAGATGAATGGGTGGATGAGAGATTAGTGACTGACAGGCACACAGATAACAGGGAGATCTTATTTTTGGAGAGAGATTCTCTAACTGTCCTCAATGTGCAGAACCATTCAGCAGTACTGACAGCACTATTTTAGCAGAGAACAACACACTCCGAAAACAATGCTCCAAAGAGTAGACTTACTTTTGTTGGCATCCATTCATCCAGCCTCTTATCCAAAACTATATCATAGCAGAAGGCCCCAGCGATTACTGTGAATCCAACAGCAAGAAAAAAAAAAAAGCAAGCCAAATCTGTTAGAGCAAGAAGTTTCTAATCTGCAACAATCAATTAGTTAGATCACAGAATGAAAAGTTAGCAATCACCCCTAACTCTACAAATGGATACAAATATGACTCTACAGGAAATGCCCAAATTCTTATCTCTTAGAAAACTTCATTTTTTAATTTTTTGTTCTTAGACTCATCTGAGCTTCTTTCATTCTGTCTCTCTCT
>NW_026072569.1:0-2207 GCF_014885135.2 Alexandromys fortis
TCCATCCTGGGTCGGAGCTGCCTGGGAGAGCAGAGCTGTCAAGTCTGAGCTCACTTCCTCTTCCTCCCAGCATCCTATTCTGTTTACTCCTCCCACCTATTTTTAACCTATCAGGGCCAAGGAGTTTCTTTATTGCTTAACCAATGAAATCAACAGATTGATATATGACACTCCCACATCAGTGCTGGAACTCACTCTGTAGACCATACTGTCCATGAACTCACAGAGATCTACCTGCCTCTGCCTCCAAGTGCTGGGATTAAATGTGTATGCCACCATACCCAATGTATCTGTCTGTCTGTCTGTCTGTCTGTCTCTGTCTCTTTTAAGGACTTTATCCTTTTTCTTTTCTCACCCAAGCTACATATATTTTTAATCACATTGTAAATCATTTAAAGGCTTTTTTTAAAAAAATATGAATATTTCTTTACTGTATATCTATATTCTTCTGACCAAATAAGTCATAAATTTGGTAAGTGCTATGGCTAGGATTAAAGCCATGGCTTTGATGGCTGGATCCACACCATTACTTAGCTTTCTGAGAGTCTAGTTTCATGGTGGAATTACTTGCCGGATCCATGTTTATTGCCCCAACTTTATGGGGTTCCAAGGTCCCTGCCACCACCTAGAAGCATGCTGTTGGATATTCGTAAACATCATTCAATGTTTTGTGATGAGGCCTTTTAAAAGGACTGCAAGGGTTTTACAGCTAATACTAAGTCAGGAAGTCTCTCTTAAATGAGATATACTTGCCTCTAGCAAACAGAGCCCATCTGAGAAAATATTGCTACCAAGAAGCCATGATTAACTCTATTCTTTTGTGTCTAGAATGTTTTTCCAAGCTCTCTTCAAAGACAGGACAACTGTTTCATTAGGTTAACATAAGTTGTTTTTAAGAAAATAGAAGTAATGAATAGGAGTTCAAATTATATATGTTAATTTTGTTTACATTATTTGTACATATATACAAAGTTATTTTGTCAGGTTGTATATATGCATGTTTCTACCTCAGTTTAGAGCATTTGTATATTGATACAAATTTAAGGATATATTTTCATATTGCATTACATATTGCTCCTACCTCTGATCAAGATACTTATATATTGTTTACATTTTGAGGTCATTGTTGCGCATTTGTTTGCAGATTATTTAATATTCTTACATGAAGTTTTACTATTTATGTTGTGCAGGTATTAACTATTATACATAAAAAGTTGTTCATGATCTTTGTACATATAATCAGATCAATTAGGTTCTTTATCACTTAGGTTCGTAAGTACATAGAGATTATTTTTTGTCTAGATAGGTATTCTTCAACCACTTCAAGGATCTGTGGAACATGGCATTTAAATGATTTAGGGTTCTGTTGACATAAGACATGATTTCTCTGACATCACCAATCTATTCCTGAGAGATGTTGAGCACCAAAGACATAATTAGCTGTTTCATTTGCCAAGAAGAATATATTTATTCATATCTTTATATATTTATGTAATATTCCTTAAAAGCATTCAGCAAAAAAGAAGCTAAATATTTTTCGATTAGGATTATAATTTAATCAGTGACCTTCATAAGTATCTTACAGCATATTCAAATACAGTTAAAGTAGTAGCTTATTATTATATGTCATAAAAATATAGCAATCATTTTTAATAGCATTTGTTCAATTTTTTATTTATACAGATTAAGATTAAAATGATTTAATGATGATTAACTTATTTTAAAATAAATAAGTATGTTTGTGTTTTAAGTTTTGAGAGACAAATTTGTGAAATGTCAATATTAAAGCTGAGGAATATAAACAGAATGTCTGCAATTACCTTTAATTAGCTATCAAAAACCTATCAATTCAAAAGCTCTTATATAGTGATTTAAATTATTACACTGACATTACATTTTGGAGATAAATTGCTGCGGAGTTTCTTCCTACTAAGACAAAATCAAGAACATCATTCTTATCAGAAGGATATGGGAGAGCATTAAGTGCTGTGAAAGGCACGAGGAATTATGGAGTGTGTACTTTACAAAGGCATTCTCTTTTTCTTCAGTAAATGCCACGCATAAGAAAACTAGTTCCAGCCTAGGCAGTTTGGATGCTCACCTTACTAGACCTGGATGGAGGTGGGTGGTCCTTGGACTTCCCACAGGGCAGAGAACCCTGATTGCTCTTTGGGCTGATGAGGGAGGGGGACTTGATTGGGGGAGGG
>NW_026072570.1:0-2216 GCF_014885135.2 Alexandromys fortis
CTGACACTAAGTAAACTACTCAGCCAAGGGAGACACACTCCTTGTCACACACGCCCACCTCAGGTTATCATGAATACGCACACACTGTGTGGTACTTCAGACCCACAGTCACACCTACAGAAATCCGATATAATCACAAAACCTGAAGCCTTAAATTAAACTAAGGGTCCTGCAAGGTACAAGAAAATAAAATCAAAATCAAAGAAATAGCAATAACAAAAAGAAAGAAAGAAGCTGGGCAGTGGTGGCACATGCCTTTATCCCAGGTCTTGGGAGGCAGAAGCAGCCAGATCTCTGTGAGTTTGGGGCCACCTGGTGCACAAAACCAACATGTCCGTTCTTTTGTTCCAATACCATGCTGTTTTTATTGTAGTCGCTCTGTAGTACAATTTGAGATCAGGGATGACTTTATCTTATTAGCAGGAGTGTTTTATTCACCTTGGGTTTTTTTTTTATGTGTGTGTGTGTTTGTGTGTGTGTGTTTGTGTGTGTGTGTTTCCATATGAAGCTGAATATTGTCCTTTCAAGATATGTGAAAAATTGTGTTGGGATTTTGATAGGACTGTGTGGAATATGTGGAATATACATATTTCTTTAGGTATAGTGACTAATTTTCCTATATTCATTCTATTGATCCATGAGCCTGAGAGAGCTTATCATCTTCTGATATCTTCAGTGTTTTCCTTAGAAACTTGAAATTTTTGGAGTACAAGAATTGCACTTGCTTGGTTAAAGATCTCATTTTCTCTCAGTCTGTTTATTGTGTGTGTGTGTGTGTGTGTGTGTGTGTGTGTGTGTGTGTGTGTGTTTAGAGAAGAGAAAAGAGTGAATATGTGCAGATAGCCTACTTTTTGCCTGGGCTGAATTGTCAGGGGGTTCCCAGGAAATATCTGCAGGTTTTGGGGGCTGAGACGAAGGCATGCGTGGGGAGGAAGTTTGTAGGAGATATGTGAGATTTGCTGGTGATAGGGGTAGGGAGGAAGGAAGGGTGCAGCAGGTCATCTGATGCAGAGATAGGAATGAGACCGGGGAGTTGTACTGGGGCAAGAGAAAAGAGAGAGAAGATTTGATAATTACCTGCCTGTCTCCCTGGCAGGTTCAGTTGGAAGGATCCCAAGATATCAAATTCAGCCATTTTTAAAGTTGATTTCCTTGACAAAGTAAAAATTCTTCTGTTTATAGAAGCATGAAATACTAAGACAGATTTCCTTGTGATGCTGAGACTAACCATGTCCCTGACAGAGAACATAAATATTTCCCTGCTTTAAAATGTAAAGTTATTATTTGTAGACTGAACACATTTTCTTCCAACTTAATGTATTATTCCGTATGCCTCCTAAATGCAAAAAAATATTAAACTTCTCTCATCTAATACTTAACACAAAATATACACTTGTTTCACACATGATAATTTTCTCTATATGTAATCGATTCTTTCATGAGAAATTTTCACATATTGGTAAAGTCACTAAGATTTGAGGTGACATTTGTCGATTAAAATAAATAGATGGATAGATGAATAGAAAGATAAATAATTTGTGAAATAATCTAAAAGGAAATACACATAAAGCTGCCCTAAATCCACACTTTCCGGGAGACTTTATTATGCTTTATTTGGTGTGTTTCAGAGGAAAAAAAACAACATTATTATATTTTCAGGTATCTTATAAGAAATGTATTAGAGTGCTGAAATCAATGTCCACAATCAACATCTGATCCATCCCTAATATTCTCCCACTCACGGTCTCAGCAAGAGTCTAACAAAATAGGAGCTCATTCTGTCACTAGTAATGACAAGATCGTATTAATTGGAAAACCATTGCAATTTTAAAAGTGAACAAAGTTAAAAACTGATTCAAAACTTACAGTTAAAGTAACATAATTTTATATGTTAGGATGTTTATTGAAAAAAATTAGATTAATTTAAGGCAAATACAGGTTTATGTTGTTTCCCATTGATAAAATTAAGCCTGGAGAAGTCATTCTAAAATTCACACAATGTGTCCATGATTAAAAAAAAAAAAACTACATTTCTTTTTCACTTTTTTTTTCAAATTCATTTTATGAGATTTTATGACTGTATAAAGTGTACTTTGATCATTTTCTCTTCCCTCCAACTCCCTACAGATATACCACATCTTTCATTCCTATTCAAATTTGCATCCTTCTAAGAATTCTAATTTGTGCTGCCTTTCATAGTCAGAGGTCACTTGTTA
>NW_026072571.1:0-2202 GCF_014885135.2 Alexandromys fortis
ATATCTTAATCATCACAATAATTTGTTGGAAAGTACCAGGTAGGATCCAGGCAACACCAGAGGGTCTAGGCTGCCACAGATAAGATGAAGATGAGTATGGCACACGTTAGCCTGGAGGGGCAAAAACCACATTAATCAGTCAGCCAGAGAACTGAAGGCAGGATACGTATGTGTGTATTTTAAGGGGGAAAAAAAGACAGGGTTCAAAGCACCAAGTGCACCGAGTTCCCCGTGTGCTATTAGCTCCACTCTTACTTCTGTTCTCCGAGATCCACAAGCAGTTACAGACTGACCCTTGCCGGGTTACCACTGAGGCGAATGCCATGTAGTTAAAACTGTGTGTGGAAAAGTTTCCCACAGGGAGGGAAGAAGTCTCCGAAGAAGGACACAAAAGTTAATGGAAGTTGACTCTCTGCTGTGTGAAAACGTGGCTCATTTTTGTCTTTTATTGCCTCTTTCCATAACTTCCTGAGCCAGGAATGAGCCGGAATCTAAAGAAAATGTCTCCTGTGAAAGAGAAAATATGTTTTATACCTGGCTAGGTCCCTACCACAGAAAAATGTCAAGGTTTTAAGGAGGAGCAGGTTCACTGAGGTGGGAGGTATGGCTCTGCGCGCCTGGGTGGGTGGAGGAGGAAATACTTAGACTGGAAGAATAATGCTTCCCCGAGGCAGCTTTTTCCTTAGAGTGAGACTCTGTCTTTCCAAGGAAAGCTATTAAACTCCTTGATGCATTTCTCCCTAAAGTTGACAAACTGGCCATCCCTATAGATGAATTTGTTTCCCCAGTAAAGCAAGAGAAGACATTCTGCAGCTAATGGAAGACCCTCTGGTTCTCCTATTTAGCTCAGAACTGTGCTTCCCAGTGGCTACGCTCAAGGAGAAGGCTAGAATGTCCTGCTTCCAAGCTCATTATGTGTTGCTCACATGGCTTCCCTAAAACACAGTGTGCACCAATGTCATTAAGAAAGTATTACTTTACGTAAGTATCTGTTCAATGTTTTCTTAAAAGGAGAGTGGAACCCTTTCTTCTGGGCAGAATGTCCATTGTACATGCAAATAGTGTATGTTTACTACATGCCAAAAGCTTTTGAAGTAAGTAATTTGAAAGATTATTTTAAGAAACCAACTACAAATTTACAACTAGAAGAATGGATTCGAATGAATAGCTCTAAACCTGAAGATATCAACACGAGCTTAGCGTTTTCCAGGAATGAACTCCACGGGGATTGCAGGTCACCAATTGTCTGCCACCGGTATCTAAAGTGTTTATCTCCAATAATTCTGAGACACTGCCTGAACTTCTCTTTTGTCTAAGTTTGTTTGCCAAGTCTAATTTCGATCAGTGGCTCAATTCTCTGGTATCATATATCAATAAAGCAACATTAGTGACTACCCAGTGCAGTTATAATTGCTCAGATCTCAGTTTCAGTCACAATCAATCCTGCAAGCAAGCTACCTCATCTACCCATCCTCCCACCTTGGCACAGCTCTCAAATGTTCAGTGTCAAATCTCTGCCTCTTCTTTTTTTCTTTTTTTTATATTAAGGATGTTTTAATACAATCTTTTCTCATTTTGCATAGCTATCCCCATTCCCATTCCCTCCTCTCCTCCTGCTCCACTCTTCCCTCCATCCCACTCCCTCATCCACTCCTCAGAAAGGGTAAGGCTTCCAAGTCTAACACTTCCCTTCAAGGCAAGGCTAACGTCCTCCCTCCTATATCTAGGCTGAACAAGGTATCCCTCCAAAGAGAATGCGCTCTTAGATGCCAGTTCAAGCGCTAGATAGATCCTGGTCTAACAATTCATTCTTGTCCCAGTTTCTCACCTCTGATTCTATTTCCCATAATGCTCAGTAATGTCAGTAGTGTGACAAATGACAAATTAGGTAACTTGAGGCATTGCTGAGATAGTGGAACAGGAGCTCTGGATACAGGGCACCTGTGTATAACCATCTCCAACACTGAAATTGTGATCTTGGGCAACCAATTTGAGCTTACATCACAATGTATCCACCAGCAAAAGTACGATATACTTGAGTCTGACAAACAGACACTGTTGAAATAAGAGCCGCGGGGCTGCGTCCCCAACACCCCGGTCGCTTGGCTAGCTCATGCCCGAAATAACAACACACAAACTGTATTCATTTAAGAACTGCTTGGCCCATGAACTCTAGCCCTTACAGGCTAATTCTCGCACCTG
>NW_026072572.1:0-2201 GCF_014885135.2 Alexandromys fortis
TTATAAAAACAAAAACCAGGAAGCAGTCATGGTTTATAGTTTCAAAGTACAAAAGTACTTATCCTATATCATAATTGGCTAAAGGATAGATAAAGCATAGCTCTTGTTCTCTGGGAGGCTGTTGCTGCCTAGGGGAGTTTCTTTACCCCAGCAACTGTCCCCAGGTCGTGTACTCAGGACATCTGCTGACCCCTTACAAACATAGGGTCTTCCTGGAGTCTTATCTGATTGGTCCATAATTACTCAACCAGTAGGGGAAGTTAGATGGTCAACATTCTACGCATAACTATGGATGGAGGAATGGGCTTCAGTCGGGAATTTTGTGTAACTTAGGTATTTCATTAGTTAACACTTCCCCTAAAGAGGGGTACTGTGGCCTTTAGATTAGCCTGGGGACTAGCATGCAGTTTCAAAGACCAAAAAGGACTCAGTGCAGAAATGAAATCCGTCCCAGCCTTTCCGGCCTTTCAATACCAGACCACTTGGGCATGGTCTCTTATAGTATAATTGCTGAGGTGAAGCTCATGTTCAAACTCTTGCTTTTGGCTGCTGGATTTAGTTCCTGTTCCCCACTCATTCAGAGGACTGTAATCTAGTACTGTGATCTGTGAGTCTACCCCTAATTAAATAATCCTTTATTATATACAATATATGAAGGCCTGACAGTGGGAAACTGTTTTCACATGTGACTAGTAAGCCTGAAAAGACATAGGAGTGTGGGAATTAATTTCCAAATATGTAACAGAAAGGGGTTAGTTACAGGAAAAATCTACAGCAAAAGATAGTCACATTATTTACACAGCAGTAACACTAAAGTTTCCTTGAATTATGGTTTAAACTCTACCATGGCTTCTGGCTCTAATACGTCACTAGTGAAAAATGGCTGAGCAATTACTGTATAATGTTGCTTATTGGGGTGTCTTTGATTGAACCCTGAGTGGGATTTCTTAAAAGCTGAAAACTTATGTACCCCATTAATTAGGACTGTATAAAATATGGTAGGAAATGTACACTAAACAGTCTGCTATCAAAACATTCAGAAAATGCAGTATGCCTTTTAATGCTCAATACAATCTAATAGTTATTCGAGTTGGGAGAATGTAATATTCAAGGGCTTCCAGGTGACAGCAAGTCTCTGCGGACTAGCAAATCTCCATGAGAGGCAGGAGTATGTAGATACTATCATTCTGTCTGCCTCAGTACACAGGTTACAAACACACTGAACCACAGGCAGGAGCAGAGCAGCAGGAAGAGTGAATGCTAGAAGAAATAGACATGGTTGCACTCCCCTAAGTGAGAAATCCAGGTTCCCTTACTTCAGGGGTCATAGAACTACTTTTGACCATTTTGAATATCCTCCACACAGCTCAAGAGCAATTCATTGTTGATTTCATTATATATATATTTTTTACAGTAAAGTCCAGCGATTCTTGGATCTTCATATAGGGGCTGGAATTCTCTGTGCTACCCAGAAGTACGTGGCCCAGAACAGGGTTCTGGATCAAATTCAGAGCAACAATGAGGGTTGTCAACAGATATAGTGACTTATGGAGCACTCAAGCCATGGATATCTGTGACTTGGGAAAGATGGCGGGCTGGAGGTGGGGCTGCAGTGAACTTGGATGAGGAAGTGAGTACAGGCTGGAGATCAGCTTCCCTTTTTTCCTGAACTCCTTGCCAGGACCCCAGGCTCTTTTGCCCTTGAAACTCTCTTTCCTTTCTTCCCCTCTATAGTTCCTGTCTTTTCACACTACCTCTACAAGTCCCCAGACCTGACTCTTCTTTTGACCCTTTCTGGTCCACACCAGGGGGTTTTCCCCTTCTCTTGCATCTCCTCTATATTCCCTCCTTACTCTTTGACACCTCCAGGCTATACCTTCCTCCCAGATTTTCCCACAGGTCACATCCCTCCAATTCTGAGCTCCCCTAGGTTGTTCATCATGTGTACACAAGGTGTTACTATTCTCTGGCATTCAAATGCATATAGCATCGAAGATGAATGCTTGCTTCCCACCAGTTTTTCTCTTGAAGTCCTCAGATGTCAGAGTGACGCATGAACAAGGTGAATAATTCCCCATGAGAGTGTGGCATTGCTGGCTATTATGGGAAATATTAATTTGCAATCCAAATGGCACTTTTTTATTATTGAACAATAGTTGGATTGGAGGAGATTTTCAAATAGGTTATAAAAACTTTTTTTG
>NW_026072573.1:0-2202 GCF_014885135.2 Alexandromys fortis
GCAGGCGGATCTCTGTGAGTTCGAGACCAGCCTGGTCTACAGAGCTAGTTCCAGGACAGGCTCCAAAGCCACAGAGAAACTCTGTCTCGAAAAACTAAAAAAAAAAAAAAAAAAAGTTGGGAGAAAGCATATTTGACATATTTCTTTTGGCCAGAGGTTAACATTGGAGGATGGGAAAAATACGTTTGTTCGTGTGGAAAAACATGCTTGGTTTTGATGTATAAATAAAGATAACTGGACCTATTTGGGGCTTGCCACTTGTGTGAAGCTCATCTGGTGGTAGAACAATTCATTGGTTTCATGCTGATGCCCCTTCCCTGCCTCAGGACCTGAACCCAGGCTGCGACTGCGCTGTGGCAATTCTTACAGTATCGCAGACTTGGCCTAAAGCTTGTAGCAAGGCACCTCATGGCTTCAGTGGGGGAAACTACAGTTATTCTGAGGGGAAAGAAAGCAGAGAGTAATGGAATATATGTCAGCTCAATATAGAAAGGGGCCTAGGGGGTCCAGCAAGAGAGTGATCACATGAGAAGATGAAATAAAAGGAGGACATGGCTACTCTTAAAGTATGGAGGTTTTTTATTTTATTTTATTTTTATTTTTTTTCTAAGGGAGAAAGCAGGCAGGCGGGAGAGACCAGGCTGAACGTGGCTGGCAGACTGAACCAGACCATGAGAGTGTTATGGTGTTGAAAACCAGGCATTAACAACTGAGATGTTGAAATGCAAAAAATGAATAGCGACAGGACAATGTTTTCAGTCTCCATTAAGTAGGAGGATGAAATCGGCCTAGATTAAAGGCAGAGTCGTCTCTTTGTACCAATGATGGAGTGATTAAAAGTGGAACGTTGCAGTATTATTATGATCATGGAAAAGGACTATGTTATAGTGGGTTTATGATCAGACAGTTAATATATACCATGAGGCATCTTGTGGCCAGTCAGTTCTCAGAATAAAGGAAACACTTTACAATGTGTAATTTACAAGGTTATTGAGGAAGGACCAGTTGACCTCTAACTAAGTATGTGGTTAAAAATCTAACATTGTTTAACTAAAAAGAAAATGGAGTCAGCTGTCCCTGAACAGAGGAGAAGGTCGGGGTTGGGAGAGGAAGAGAGGAACCCCTTGGCCAAGGAAGGTAGCCAAGAGACCCTGTGTAGCCAAAATGGCTGAGCTATGTAGGGATCAGGCTGGGGGAAGGGAAGCTGAAGTCCCGCCCTGAGAGGGAGAGGTTTAGGGTGGAGGGGTCCGAAGCACTGTGAGGTACTGAGTGAAACTTGTCCCGGGGTTTCTTTGAGAGGTAACACAGCGGAGACGGCGGAGGGAGTAGGGAAAGTAGGTGGATGGGATCAAAGTATAATAATAAACAGTTTATATGCTAACTTTAAAAATAATTTTTAAAAAGTTGGGAATAGTGGCTCATGCCTATATTTTAGTACTTTAGTAGTTGAAACAGGAAGATTAAGATGGTGTCGAAGCTAGGTCATCTCCAGATCACAGCCATTATAGAGAAGGTCATTGTAGCAGTGTTGTGGGACATTCGTACACAGTGAGAAAATGTATTGCTGCGATTAGGGTAATAAAGAGATGAACAACCAATAGGCAGGAGGCATAGGTGGAACTTCCTGGTGCAGAGAGAGGAAGTAGGAGGAGGTGCAGGGAACCCCCCCCCCCATGAGACGTGGTGGGAGTACAGAATGAATAAAAGGTGAAACACCATGAGACAAAGCCTAGATTAATATAACTGGGTTAATTTCAGTTACAAGAGCTAGTGGGCCAAGCCTAAGCTAAGACTGAGCTTTCATAAGTGATAAGTCTCTGTCGTTATTTGTGAGCCTGCAGCTGACAACAAAGCTTGCTACATTGCAGACCTGGAAAGTGACGGTGGTGAGAAGGAACACGATTGCTGTTGTTCATCACAGGCCTGAGCCACCACACCTCGCTTAGACAGTCTGTTTTTACAGTCATAGACATAGACAAGCCTGTAATTGGAGCTTTAGGAAAGGAAGGAGGATTGGGAGTTCAGGGTCCTTCTCTTCCACATACAAGGCTAGACCCAGGCAACCTGAAGCACTGTCTCAAACAAACAAACAAACACCCACAAAATGAACAACAACACAAACAAACCAACAAAATAAATAACACAGACCTCAGATATATTACTGGTTGAAAATAGCCAGACACAAAAGAGTGCAGATTATAT
>NW_026072574.1:0-2144 GCF_014885135.2 Alexandromys fortis
ATATATAATTAGAATTACCCTACATAGGAAATAATCATTCTCCCAGAAACCATAATTTGCAAAAACAAACAAAAAAAGTACAGTAGTAGGTGTAGTGTAATGTAGGATACTGTCTTAGGGTACAGAGAGGAGGCACCATGATCATGACAACTCTTATTTAATTGGGGCTGGCTTACAGTTTTAGAGCTTTAGTCCTTTTCATCATGGCAGAAAGCACAGTGATCTGCAGGTAGACATGGTGATGGAGAAGGAGCTGAGAGTTCCAGATCTGGATCCATAGGCAGCAGGAAGAGACTGTCACACTGGGTGCAGCTTGGGCATCTAAGACCTCAAAACCCACCCCCAGTGATACACTTCCTCCAAGTCCACACCAACTCCAACATGGCCATACTGTCTAATAGGTGCCTATGGGCCTATGGGGGCTATTTTTATTCAAACTACCACAGATACCTTCTCAAGGAGCTGATCAGAGGCCTCCTGTAGACCCCCCCCCCAACATTACAGGCTACCACCATTGTTCTTGGTTGGCCACCAGAACTTGATGGCAAGACCCTATTACTGAAGATGCCACGTACGTCAGTTTCTGCCTCGAGGGTACTACTTGAACTCCTTCCTGACTTCCTTCAGTGATGGAGTGCGATCTAGAAACATAAGCTGAATAAACATTTCTTTTCTCAAGTTGCTTTTGGTCATACTGTTTATCACAGCGACAGAGAGCAGATTATAGAAGAGGGAGGGACAAACCTACCATTTTATCAGAGGCCTGCTTGCCTATGTCCCCCAAAGTTTCACGTATTTGAGTGCTCACTTCCTCATTGGTAGAGCTGTTTGGGAAATTTATGGAACTTTTGGGTGTGGAACCTTGCTGGAAGAAGTTATCGCTGGGGACAGGCTTTGAAGTTTATAGTCTGGCCTCACTTCCTGTTCTGTCTCTCTCCCTCTCCCCTTCCTCCTCTCCCCTCCCCCCCCCCACGCTTCCCATATGCAGAGGGAAGTAATCTCTCTGCTCACCCACTGCCAGGCTGGCTTCCAGCTCCCACTGCCATGCTTCTGCACCTTATGGCCTCTGTCCCCCTGGAACTGTATTCAAAGTCCCTCTTCTCTAAGCTGTGACTGCCACAGCAGCAGAGGGGTAACCAGGACATCTCCAACTGCTCACTACTTAGTGATGTGAATCCATTCATGGCTGCTCTGTCCTTACAACTCCATTTGTTGAGCCCAGGCAGGCCTTAAACTCATAGAAATGTCCCTGCCTCAGGCTCCTGAGAACAGGATTAATAGGCATGAGCCATCACAGCCAGCTAATCATCTCTTGAAATCGCTACATCACAACAGTACTACACTGGCAATTAATTTCCAACATGAGTTTTGGAGGAGCCATTCAAACAATAGCAGAGGCCCAGAGCAAACAATAGCAGAGGCTCAGAGCATAGACTTTCCCCAAGCTACTTACTCAATTAGTTAGATGCCGAAGTCATGTGTGAATTACATCTCTCTGATTCCCAAAGCCATACCTCTTTTCATTGCGTAGAGGACTGATGGGAACTGAACCCATTTTAACTGCTTTCAACAAGCTTCAATCGTAGGTCTTATTTGCAAGGAAACTAGAAACCATCCCGATGACACAGCTTAAAGACACCCTCAAATTCTGTGGTCTATAACAATATGCCCTTGTTTCTCGTTCACATGTTCATGGTCTAACAAGGGTTTGGCCAATCTCTGCTGAGCTCTTCTTGGCATAGCTCTATACTGTGGCTTGCATCCAGTCAGCTGCCCGAGTCTTCCATTATCATGGATCCAGTGTCCCTGCGGGGCATGCTCTTCTCTTGGCAATGGAAGGAATACAAATAGGATGAGTGGAAACACAGAACACTCAAGGCCTCTGCTTGGAAGGTGTTCATTGTTCCAGCTGCCTACATTCTACCGGATGGGGCAAGCCACATCATGACCACTGGGGTACCAAGTACACTCCATCTCCATGGGGAGGACAGCAATAGATGTGGATTCTGGGAGGCATGAGCAATTGGTGCGTGCTTAGA
The DNA here is from genome assembly GCF_014885135.2 of Alexandromys fortis. Taxonomy (NCBI): domain Eukaryota; kingdom Metazoa; phylum Chordata; class Mammalia; order Rodentia; family Cricetidae; genus Alexandromys; species Alexandromys fortis. The sequence goes on from NW_026072574.1 coordinate 2,040, forward strand.
ATGTAGGCAGTGTACCATGTGCTTTACAGACATCTCCATGACCCCCACACCACTGCCATTCAGTGAAGATTGATTGTTCTTATTCCTTTTTTTTTTTTTTTTTTT
>NW_026072575.1:0-2121 GCF_014885135.2 Alexandromys fortis
AGAGAGAGAGAGAGAGAGAGAGAGAGAGAGAGAGAGAGAGAGAGAGAGAAACCCCCAGGAGGTGGTTACCTCCCTCCACCAACCATACTGGTTCTTGAAATTGAACCCAGGCCATCATGCATAGTGGCAGGCACTGCTACTCACTGAGCCATCACTCAGTGTGGGGTTTTTTTTTATGACATTTTCACGCATGTATGACATCATGCTTTTGCATTTTGGCTCTCCCATGCTCCCCATCATCGGACTCTCTATGGTTCACAGTTGGTGCTGAGAAGTGGCCACTCAGGGACAGAAGACCTATCACAACACCTTCATGTCTGTAGTGGGGGCTGCGGGCCTCGTTCCTGCCACCCGGCTTCCGGCCGCCTGCTAGCTTATGCCCCGAAATAACAACACACAAATTGTATTCATTTAAACACTGCTTGGCCCATTAGTTCTATCCTCTTAATGGCTAATTCTCACATCTTGCCTAACCCACATTTAGTAATCTGTGTAGCAGCAGTCTTACCGGGAAAGATTCAGCATGTCTGACCTGGCGGCTTGCTTCATCGTGTCTGACCCAGAGAGGAGAGGCATGGCGTCTCTTTACTTCCTCTTCCTCCAAGCAATCTGTTCTGTTTACTCCGCCTACCTAATTTTCTGTCCTATCAAGGGCCAAGGCAGTTTCTTTATTAACCATTGAAACAACAGATAGAGACCCATCTACACCACACGTCTGTGTAAGGTCATGTGTCAGTGCTGGCCAATGGACTGTGAGGTCACTTTTGGACAAAGGCAGTTAAAAGATGCTGGGCTTCTTTTCTCCTTTTCCTCTCAGATTCAGGAGATGCCAGGGACACTAAGCTGTGGCAGAGATACAAACTGGGACTCTGAACCATCAAATGCAGGAAACACACCAAGATCAGCTTCATCAGATTGCCACGTAAGTACACAGTACAGTTATCCCCAGGTAGCCATTGTTTCCACATCTGAAGGGTTAACTTACTATGGATTGAAGATAATGGGAAAACATTAGCCTGGCTTTGAACTGTAACATGAGGGCCAACTTGTTCGAGTTTTTTCCCACCCAGTACCCCACAGCCAGCAAGTCCCAAAGAAAATCACACAGAGATCTCCGTAAGTTATGAACTGATTGGTCCATTAGCTCGGGCTTCTTGTTAACTCTTATAACTTATATTAGCCCATTATTCTTATTTATGTTAGCCACCAGGCTCGGTACATTTTTCAGTGGGGTATGTCACATCTTGCTTCTTCCATGGTCTGGGCAGTACTGGAGGAAGAGCTTCCTCCTTCCCAGAATTCTTCTGTTCTCCTTACCCCACCTCTACTTCCTGTCTGGTTGTCCCATGTCAGCGTTTATTTAAAGCATAATTGACAGACTACAGAATTGTCTCACACCATTGAACATGTGAATAATTTTGTTTTTGCCATTATTCCATACATAACACAGAGAAACAGCTATTTAGATAAGACAGCATTGTATTTTTTTTTGACAGCATTGTATTAAAAGTAATCATGAGCCAGGCGGTAGTGGAACACACCTTTAATCTCAGCACTTGGGAAGCAGAAGCAGGTGGAGCTCTGTGAGTCTGAGGCCAGCCTGGTCTACAATGTGAGTTCCAAAACAGGCTCCAAAGCTACAGAGAAGCTCGGCTTCAAAAATCCAAAGGAAAAGAAAAGCTATCATGAAATGACCTAAAGTACATAGAAAAATGAGTGTGGATTATAAGCAAGTACTGCATCAGATCTTGGTTTTGGTTTTCTAGGATTGGTTCTAGACCAGTACTATGTCGATACCCCCAGATATTTGTAATGATTTGTATTAGCCAAGGTTCTCCATAGGAACTAGGATGATAGAATGAATATATACTATAAAGGGCATTTATTAGATTGGGCTAGTGTATTAGTCAGGGTTCTCTCTCTCTCTTTCTCTCTCTCTCTCTTTCTCCCCCATATATATATGGAATTTGTTAGAGTGGTTTATAGGCTGTGGTCAGTCCAGCAATGGCTGTCTCCTGATAGGAAGGACAAGAATCCAATAGTTGTTTAGTCTGCTAGGCTGAGTATCTGTGTTTGCTAGTCTTTTTTTTTTTTTTTTTTTTTTTTTTTTTTTTTTTTTTT
>NW_026072576.1:0-2203 GCF_014885135.2 Alexandromys fortis
TGGCTTCTGTGGTCTCTTTCAACATTCGTTCCTGGTAGTGTCTTCCCGAGGATCCAGTCTATGACTGGACACATTCACCTTTCATTCTGGTGGCGGTTGGACCAACTGGTCACTGAACAGGCTGAGTGAGTCTTCCGTTTTCTGAAGTGGGGGGGGGGGGGGGGGGGGGGGGGGGGTCATAGGCCGCTGGAGGACTTCACTGGAAACTGCTCTCCAGCGCTAAACCTTTATATGTATTGTCAAACTCTGTCTGTCCTTGGGCATGACACAGGCCATTGCTGTCTCAGTCCCGGGTGAAGGGGAGAGGGCTGAGCAACCCCATGAGCCGGTGCACAAGAGGCCTGTGTGCAGCTGACAAAGTGGCTCCCCAGACCTCTCCCAACTTCTCAGAGCCCATCAAGCCCAGTCCCTTCCAGGGGCTGGGGCAGCAGTCTGTGATTACTGGGGGTGCTGCCCGTAATTGCTCACTTGCTGTGAGATAATTTTGTACCCACCACCACCACCACCACCACCACCACCACCACCACCACCACCACCACCACCACCACCACCACCACAGTGCTCCTGTCAGTGACCCTAATTGAAGTCATTGGTTTGGTCGGCTAGATTTGGGTGGAACTTGGGTCTGATGTCGTGTCTAGTCACGTTGTCATCGGTGCCCTAAGGGTGAAGAGAGAATAACGTGTGTCTCCAGGAAGAGTTAAGAGAGCAGTGCAGATGTGCAAATGGCACCTCTAGAGAAGAAAATGCTGGAAGCAGCCAACTGAACTGGGGCTGCAGCTGGGCAGTGCTGAACTTGCCTCTCAAACCTGTTTTACTGCTACCGCAGCACCCTCCCTGAGGCCACGTTTTCCAGCTACCCTGTACTCACCCTGGTAAGAGGCACCTGCTCCAGAGTTCCAACCTTCAGGCTAACTGTATAGTATAAGGCTGGGATGGAGCCCCAAGTGCTAGGTGAGCTTGGGGGTGCTGGGAAGTTGGCTCATGGTTTAAGAAAGCTTACTACTCTTCCAGAGGACCTGAGCTCCTTTTCACTAGCTCCAGGAGTCCCAGGGTACACACATGCATAAACAGACATGCATAATTAATGTTTCATTTGGTATATCAGCCACATGCCAGGGACTGTACCCATGCCAGGGAGTAGTTAACAGAAAACAGTAGCCGCCAGGCGGTGGTGGCGCACGCCTTTAATCCCAGCACTCGGGAGGCAGAGGCAGGTGGATCTCTGTGAGTTCGAGACCAGCCTGGTCTACAAGAGCTAGTTCCAGGACAGGCTCCAAAACCACAGAGAAACCCTGTCTCGGAAAAAAAAAAAAAAAAACAGTAGCCAACAGGAAACAAACTCAATAGCATTTTTGTGGGCTTTTTTATTTTGTATTGGGGATCTTGGGTTGTTTGTTTTCTTTTCTTTTCCAAGACAGAAGGAACATGAAGTTGGGTGGGAAGAACTGAGAAAGATCTGGAAGGAGTTGGGGAGGGCATGGTCAAAATATATTGCATGAAAAAATTTTTTCATTAAAAAAAATCAGGGGTAGTGATATATATCTGTCATCCCAACACTTAGGTTGTGGAGATAGAAGGATCACAAAGTCAAATTCATCCTCAGCTACATGAGTTTATGAGTATATAATGCTATCCTTGACTACATAAAACGCTGCCTCATTGTGTGTGTGTGTGTGTGTATGCTAGGCACTCTTGCAGCAAATAAAAATCATTTATACATACACTACACACACATATAATATATACTGTGTACCCTGAGCGTGCTTGTGGAGGCCAGAAGAGGATGTGAGGTCCCCTGAGATGTGGACACTGGGAATTGAACCCCAGGTCCTCTGGAAGAGCACCCTACACTCTTACTGAGACTTCTCTTCAGTCGCCAAATTTCTCTTTACAGCCAGGCGGTGGTGATGCACGCCTTTCATCCCAGCACTCGGGAGGCAGAGGCAGGCGGATCTCCGTGAGTTTGAAGTCAGCGTAGTCTACAGAGCAAGTTCCAGGACAGGTTCCAAAGCTACACGGAGAAATCCTATCTTGAAAAAAAAAAATTCTCTTATAAAAACAAACAATTTTCTACCAGATTCAGGGTTTAGCTTTATTTTTTTAATATTTATTTATTTATTATGTATACAATCTTCTGTCTGTGTGCATGTCTGCAGGCCGGAAGAGGGCACCAGACCTCTTTACAGATGGTTGTGAGCCA
>NW_026072577.1:0-2198 GCF_014885135.2 Alexandromys fortis
AGGCCAGAAGAGGGCACCAGACCTCATTACAGATGGTTGTGAGCCATCATGTAGTTTCTGGGAATTGAACTCAGGACTTTTGGAAGAGCAGGCAATGCTCGTACCCTCTGAGCCATCTCTCCAGCCCCAACAAAGAGGTTTTAAGCTTAATTTTTAGTTGACATTTTCTTTTCAAAAAATGAGACACTTCGTATTTTCTAGAGCCCATCTTTTGTTAAAAAACAAATTACTTACTTTTTATTTTAATATCAAATTATCTTAAAATACAGCATATGAAAGAGTCAGATGTCAGATAACAAGCGTATCATGAGCATTTACTGCGTGCTTATTGTTGCTGTAGGGAAAACACACTTTAAAATGGCTTCATTATTCCTGGTGACATGCATGTGATCCCTGTACTTGCAAGACAAAGGCATGAGGATAAGAAGTTCAAGATGAATTTGAGCTGTGTTTGACCCTGTCACAACTTCTCCTTGGCCTCAAATAGCTTTGTTTTGACAGTGAAAAGTATTTTTAAAAAGAACTTCATGAAAATGTGGTTTTAAAACTATTTAAATGGGATCCAGTCTGCTCATGAAAAAACGTGGCTTTAAAATTATTTAACTGGAATCCAGACTGTTTCTCTAGCCTTCAGAGGAAAAAGAGTTTTTAAAAACAAAACAAACAAAAAAATATTGGCTGTAAATAATGGATCCCAAAGCAAAACAATGACATGTTTGACTAAAGCCTAAACTTGTGAGTAAAACTGAAAACCAAAATAGACAAAAATTTGCCTTGATAAAGAATGATGGATAAATGCACTTACCTGAGAGCGAGCCAATGTGAACACTGTACACTGAAGTAGAAAGGAAACTGGGGCTATAGAGATGGCTCGGTAGTTAAAGCACTGGCTGTCATTCATCCGCACGGTGGCTCGCAACCATCTGTAACTCCAGTCTTAGGTACATAGACAAACATGCATAACTGAGCTGGGCGCCTTATTTGTATTAATATCATTTGTACTGTGCACAGGCCAGGCATCACCGGTCACTTGGTTCAGGCACCTCTAAAGCAACTCACACACCTCATGTCAATTTCCTTTATTTTCCCCCCACGACGTAACCACAATTCTGTTTTTAAAAACATTGATTAGTGTGCCCTGACGTTAAACTTTTTTTGCTTTGTTTTCCAAGACAGGGTTCCTCTCTGTAACAGCCTGACTATCCTAGAACTCACTTTGTAAACCATGCAGACCTTAAACTCACAGAGATCCTCCTGTCTCTGCCTCCCAAGTGCTGGGATTAAAGGTGTGCACCATAATGCCTGGCCCCAAACTAAATGGTTTTGATTTCAAAATATTGGGGCTGGTTAGATGGCTTAGTGGGTAAAGCTACTTGTCATGCAAGCCAGGTCACCTGAGTTCCATCCCCAGAACCCACATAAATGTAGAAGACCTCTGACTTCCACATAAGAGCCATGGCACATTCTCTCTCCTCCTCCATATGTACAAATAAGAAATTTTAAAAAATACTTCAATCTGCCTTACAAGTCATAATGCAGCCATGGTGCTAAGCTTCCTTTGGAGCGCTGTCTGAAATGCATGAGCATTGTGGAGTGAAAAGTTGGAAGCAATGGAGTAACTTTTGGTGCATCTGTGTGACAAGGAACATGTATTTGGTATATCAGTGTGGCAAAAGCATGCATTTGGTACATGTGTATAACAAGGAACATGCATCTGGTGCATCTGTGTGACAAGGAGCATGCATTTGGTTCATCTGTGTGGTAAGAGCATGCATTTGGTGTATCTGTGTGACGAGCATGCATTTGGTACATCTTTGTGACAAGGAACATGCATTTGTGGCAAGAGCATGGTTTTGGTGACTGTAACAAGAGCATACATTTGTTGTATCTGTGTGACAGAAGCATGCATTTGGTGCATCTGTGTGACAAGAGCATGCTTTTGGTGACTATAACAAGAGCATGCATTTGATGCATCTGTTTGACAAGAGAATGCTTTTGATGACTGTAACAGGAGCATGGATTTGGTGTATCTGTGTAACAAGAGCATGCATCTGTGTGGCAAGAGTATGCATTTGGTGTATCTGTGTAACAACAACATGCATCTGTGTGACAGAGCATGCATTTGGTGCATCTGTGTGACAAGTGCATGCATTTAGTGTTATCTGTGTTACAAGAGCATGCATTTGGTGCATCTGTGT
>NW_026072578.1:0-2189 GCF_014885135.2 Alexandromys fortis
CTGTACTCTATCTCTTTAAATATTTTACCTTTTTTAAGGCATTAACTTTATTCTCTATATTCTTTTTCTTCTCTCTCCCAAGCCTACGTATACCCATACAACACTGTGACCCATTTAGAGGTCTTTTTATGTCTGAATCTGTCCTATTGTGAATCTGTAAATCTTTACTATCCAGGAGCAGTTCTTAAAATGCTAAGCACTTATTAAAAACTTAAGTTGCCCCATGCAGGGGTAATACGGTACCACCTATTTCCTGCCCAGTCTAAACCTTAACTATGCTGTTATTATGATTACGACAGTTCCTGCCTGAGTTCAGCATAGTTCAGCATGGCAGAGCTCCTGCCTCAGCCATTTGGTGTCCCTGAGCTGCCCACAGTCCCAGGAACACAGCAAGTCCATATTGCCATCAAGCAAGCCATAGCATTTTACTCACAGACCCCATCCAAATTCTCTGTCTCCTGCAAGAGACAGAGGTCACACTAGGAGCATAGCCCAGAAAGCAGGCAGCGTTTTAAAACTATGTGGCTTTTTTTCCCCTTTTCCTCCAGGTAGGAGCCGCACTCAGCACTTTAACTCTGAGAATGAGTTTTGAATCTGAGTTACATCCAAATCTGTGACACAGAGCACTGTGCAGCCTGGAAACAGCTCTCTGTATAGCGACAGAAATCTGCCATGCTCTCCTACCTGCCCAATCCTGATTCTGCCATCTGCCCAGGTAAGAAGAGCTGAGCCAAGGGTCTCAGCTACTTTCCTCCCGATCACCCAAACACCAGTGGCAGGGCCCAGGCAGGGCCCAGGAAGCCACATTTTAAAACTGTGTGGCTTTTTTGTGCAGCTGCTGAGTCAGGAAATCTCTCTGCAGAACACCCCAGCAAACAGCAAAAAGCTGTGTTAAACTCTGTGTGTGTGTGTGTGTGTGTGTGTGTGTGTGTGTGTCTAGAATTCCTTTTCAAGCCCTCTCAGGTTTTATGTGAAGTTCGTTACCATGTTGGAGGGCACCACTCTGGGGTTTCTGTCCCACCCGGTACCCCACAGCCGGCAAGCCCCCAAAGAAAATCACACAGAGAGTCTACATTAGGTTATAAACTGATTGGCCCATTAACCCAGGCTACTTATTAGCTCTAGTAGTTTATATTAACCCATTGTTCTTATCTATGTTAGCCACATGGCTCAGTACCTTTCTTAGAGGGGCAGTTCACATCCTGCTTCCTCGGGGGTCTGGGTAGGAGTGCGGAGGGAACTTCCTGCTTCCCAGAATACTCCTGTTCTCTTTGCTCCACCTCTACTTCCTGTCTGGTTGACCCACCTATACTTCCTGCCTGGCCAATCAGCATTTGTTTAAAACATAATTGACAGAATACAGACATTTATCCCGCACCACATCTTCCACTTTTTTTTAATAAAGGAAAATATCCATAGTCCAATTTTTGGGAATGTGAGCATAGTTTTCCAGGCTACTTCCTGCTGGTTGGGGGGGGTGCTGATAATCTTATGGGGACCTAAAGAAAATTTAGAGTTATGATCAAATCCTGACTGGAGTATCCTGTGAGGCTTGATCATCTCAGGAAGCATCTTGAATCTGTTCTAGATGTAGAACTCAGACATCTGGGCTATCTGTTCCTATCTGAGATTTCTCAGGTTGTCTTCCTTGATCGAACCTGACTTTTCTTAATTCATAATGAATCAACAGCTTCTCATTTCCTGTGGAAACAAAAGCAAAATCTCTTCTCCAAAGTAACATATCTTTTGACTTCAATTTTGAAGTCAAGGTATTTTAAAAATAACTATCTTGGATTAATTGAGCAGTATTTATAAACAAATATCTTTTAGCAGCTGTTGCTCCTTCCTCAGTATTCAAATAATTCAAAGAAATCATAACATACAGTATCTAGATTCTCTGTATGTTTTTTATATATAATATCACTTTATTATTTATTGTTGCAATTTTAACATAACTAACATTTTCATATACTGAATGGTTGGTTTCCTGGTGGAGTTGTTATCAAGGACTGATTGGATCTTGAGGAAATATTCAGAAAATGGCTGGATATAGGGAAGGTTTCAAAATTATATAAATAATTTACCAAGACTGAATATTCTCTGTATGTTTTTTATCCTTATGTGGCTTTATTTTAAACTCTATTTCTTTTATTTTTAATTTTTGGCTTTTTGAGACAGGGCTTCTGTGT
>NW_026072579.1:0-2151 GCF_014885135.2 Alexandromys fortis
CTCCTCCTCCTCCTCCTATTTATGGTAATGCTAAGGGTGAAACCAAAGTCATGGGACATGCCATGCCAAGTGCCTTCTACTGAGATACTACCCATCAAGTTTTTTATTTATTTATTTATTTATTTTTTGGTTTTTTGAGACAGGGTTTTTCTGTAGCTTTGGAGCCTGTCCTGGAACTCCCTTTGTAGACCAGGCTGGCCTCGAACTCACGGAGATCCTCCTGCCTCTGCCTCCCGAGTGCTGGGATTAAAGGCATGCGCCACCACCGCCCGGCTTCAAGTTTTATTTTTAAATGGAATTAATTCATGTTTTAAATAATAGGTATTACATGCCTCCAGCAACAAAGCTGCATAGTGCCCTGCCTCTCCTTCTATAGGGACCAGTGTCTTTCAGTCTTTTATTGTTTTAACAGTTACTCTGTATTCTAAATAGCATTCTTTTTTTTGTAACTTTTCCTTAGCTTTAATCAGCTTGAGGATTATTTATTCACTTCCTTCTATAAAAGATTAGTTTCAGCCTGGTAATACAAACCTGGAGTCCCAGATACCTACCCAGCAGGCTGAGGCAGGAGGGCTACAAGTTTAAAGCCAGTATGGGCAGTTTACCAAGATCCTATTTAAAAATAGTGTTAAAAAGAAAGAAAGAGAGCTAGAGATACAGCTCAGTAACAGCAAAGCTGAGGTCAGTCCTCAGTGCTAGGAAACAAAGATCAGTGTCTGTCACTTCTTCTCCTGACCACAGGCACACCACACCCCCCTTCCCTCTCCCCTCCCCTTTCCCCTCCCCTTTCCTTCACAGTTCACACCTCCCAACTCATACCCTATGCTATGCTTAGTATTAAGGAAGGGAATGTGCGTGCGCGCGCGTGTGTGTATGCATGTGTGTATGTGTCTTTCTGTTGGTCAGTGAGGTGTTTGTAATTATGGAACCAGCACAGCTAAACCATGCGGTTTACTGTGATTGCATGCCTTTGTTACACAGCTTTTGCTTTCGCTCAGGTCAGTACGTCAGTTCTGTCTGTATTTTTGTAGTCAGCTCTTGTCTGCTCTCTTTCTGTGACCTCCCTGTTCACTGAACTAAGTTGATCCCTTGTCCTGTAATAGGAATTTTGGAAGGAGGAGGCATAAATGGGAGTGTTCATTCTGCCATGTTGAGTCTGAATTCTTCATTCCAAAATTTTCTTTCTTTCTTTTTAAAAATACATTTAATTTTTATTATTTATGCGTTTTTCTGTATGTATATTGTATGTCCAAGAGGATGTGTGTGAGAAAAAAGTGTCAGAGGAGAGTGTCAGGTCCCCTAGAACTGGAATCACAGGCAGTAGTGAAACCACTGGACATGGGTGTTGGGAACCAAACTTGGGTTAGACAGAGGTCAAGTGCAGCGCCTGTGCTCTTAACCTCTGAGCCACTCCAGCCTTTCACCCAATACTTCTTTCTGTTAGGATTGTTGTGGATTTTCACAAAGATTACTTGTTTCTGAAGATCTCTTTGAAAGAGCTGGGGCTGTTCTGGCGCATGCCAGTAATCTGGGCATGTGAGGTTGGGACAGGTGAAGCAGGAGTCTGAGGTGGTCTGAGTATGAGGTCCTTACAGCAGAAGACAGACAACGCACAAGGTCTCCTCTCTTGGCTCCTCAGCTGAGCTGTTCACTACCAAGCTGACAACCTCCCTCAGGCTGATCTGAGAAGAGCTGCACCTGACCTGCTGCCTCCTTGCAGGCAGCTCATTGCTGTTTAAAATTGCTCCTGAGACCAAGTCTAGTCTGGTGAAACAGCCCTGTAATTCCCTCTTGAGAACTCGAGGCAGGAGGATGGCGAGCTGAAAACCTCCCTGGGCTATAGAGTGAGTTCAAGAACAGTCTGGGCAACTCAGGCAACTTTGCCTTGAAATAAAAGGCTGCTGGGGTGTGGTCTAGCAGTGGAGTGCTTTCTTCCTGTGTGGGGCTGGGCTTCAGTTCCCAGCACTGTCAAAGGCAGTGAATTAATAGAACTGCCTTTGCAGTGTGACTGTGGTTCCCCTAGGTCCCAGACCCGCGTTTGTGCCACCACAGCTGCTTTTGATGGCTTTGGTCAAGAGGCTCCTGTCTGCTGTGTTGATGCTGGTTTGTATTTGCTTTCCCTTACTGATTTCTTCTCCATTTCATTGTGTC
>NW_026072580.1:0-2157 GCF_014885135.2 Alexandromys fortis
AAACAAAAAAAAAAAAAAAAAAGAAATAAAAGTAAATAGATAATTATCTATAATAGTCAAACTTGTTAGTTAGGTTTTCTAGATATTTAGAGATATATTTCAGTTAGGTAGATATTCTTCAAAACTTTCAGAGACGTTCAGAATATGGCTGCCACTGTGGAAATCAGTGTGGAAGTTCCTCATAAAGCTAAAAACAGAATACCATGTGACTCAGTTAGACTACTTCTGAGATTGTAGCCAGAGGACCCTCAATCCTATGACAGATAAACTTGCACATCCATGTTCATTGCTGCTCTACTCACAATAGCTAAAAAATGAAATTAGCATAAATGAGCATTGACAGATGATTGGGTAATGGAAATGTAGCACTTATATACAATGGAATTCTTTCAGTCATGGAAAAATAAATACAGTTATGAAAATTTCAGGTAAATGGATGGAATGATAAAAAATTTTGCTAAGTACTATAACTCAGGCCTAGGAAGATAACTGCCCCATGCTCTTTTTCACGTTTGGATATTAACTGTGAATCTTAAGATTTATGTGTTTAACTTGGAGCAACTGTGAAAGCTAGGGATCTAGAAAGGGGCACTGGGGCCGAAGTGAAAGGGCATAGGACATAAATGCTATGAGAATAGAGAGGGTGAACCCTTTGGGTTCAAGCTGAGATGGGGTATGAGAAAGATGATATGGTGAGGTGAGATTGCTAACCAAAGTAAACCATATGTGGAAAATGCATATGAAAAGAATATGCGCTTTAGATTCCAGAAGATTTAACATAATGGTTGACCATGCGAACTTTTAGAAGATCTAACTTTTCTTTATTAGCACATAATGGTTGAGCATGAGAACTTGGAAGCCATATTTTAAGAGGATAATGGGAATATTTGATTTACTCACCATTCTCATATGTATGGAGTGCAGTGGGTATATCAATAGTATATTATTACAAGAATTAAATAAAATGTATTCAAAAATTTTGAATAGTGTCTGGATTTTGACTGAACCACAGACAGTATTGTATATTTAGGCACCGCGTGAGGTTAAGCAAAGTATCCACTCTCTTGTGCCTTGCTTCTCACATCCATGGCATGATGCTGAGAGCTGCTCCCTTGAAGAGTCACTGCAAGGCTTTAAAGAGGCTGTAAACTCAATTGTTTCACACAGTGCTTGACGAAAAACCAGTGGTCCATGGGAATGTCATCATTATCAACTGTCATCTTCTGGTGGTCCTGTGTCATTCTGGACACATCAACCCAGGTATCTACTTATACTTGCAAGTTCGCAACAGTATGACTGTTGTTATTGTCTGCTGTGGTGTTTTCCATTTTCTCTAAAGAGAATGATTTTTTTCTTTGATGAGGGACAATAGCTTATCTGTGGGATTACATATAAGATTGAGAATGTAGTTCAGAATTATGTTGATCTAGCAAAATCACAGTAGTCAATTCTTTTCTAAGATTCATGACCTCTCTAGCCTCAGGTAGTTTGCTGGGTTTCTGGTACCAGGACTACTTCCTTTCCTGATGAATAGGCCCTAAGTTCAATTATAAAGATGTTGACTACCATCAATAAGGAAGATCCATTTTTGCACCTTTATGGATATCTTACCACACTGGTCTTTACTGTGGTTTGTGGGTGTCACAGTTACATTGCTTCTGTCCCGTGACAGCTTGCTTTATACTTTCATGTTCTATGAGAGCTAGACCTTAGCAAGAATGATTTCATGCTTGATATAACTCAAATTAGTTTGTACCTGGACCCTAAGTCTCTGTTGTTCTCAATAACTGGGACTCCCTTTCAACATCTGAGCAGCATCAATCAAGGGCCAGAAAAATAGCCTACATTGTATGTGAATTAATGTAAGATTTCCCTCTGTATGTTGTAAATATGTTTTATTATCATTGGTTAATAAAGAAGCTGCTTTGGGCCTATGACAGGGCAGAATTTAGCCAGGCAGTAAATATGAACAGAGCTATATAGAGTAGGCAGAGTAAAGGAGATGCCATGTAGTTGCCAAAGGGTTACAGATGCCAAAGAACCTTACGCGTAAACCACAAGCCTCATGGTGATATATAGATGAATAGAAATGGGTTAATTTAAGCTATAGAGAAATGCTGTCTCAAAAAAATTAAAAAAATGATGTAAAAGTTAGTT
>NW_026072581.1:0-2204 GCF_014885135.2 Alexandromys fortis
GGGAGGGAGGGAGGGAGGGAGGGAGGGAGGGAGGGAGGGAGGGAGAGAGAGAAAGAGAATTGTCTAAACTACTTCCATGAATGAGAAGTTCATCTGTCCACATGTCTTACTTCTCTGCCCAAAAGAAAAGTAGACAAACCCACTATTTCTCTGACCCCTGACCACAGGGAACCCTAACATCCCTCCCAAGCCATGGGGGAGGGTGTAGGTCTGAATCCTCTCCTTCTCCAGCTGCCTCTCCCTCCTCCCCACTGAAGTTCTTGAGTGATAGTCATCTTTAGCATTTATAAAGACTGACCACAACCGTGTCGCATTGTGGGAAATATAATAGCCGAGTGTCTGGAGGTTACACCCCTGGAAACAGTGAGAGAGAGCTCTATTTTTCAATTTTTACATATAGTAAAAGAAGGGAGAATGGTCCAAGGCCTTGGTCCCTCATGGAAAATATTTTACTTTCCATTTTTAAAACCTCAGGATTGTGTTTTAAGGCCTAGGAGTTCTCGGTGCCTGGGTCTGTTGGACTCAGGGAGAGAGAGACACCTGGCCCTATATTTTTACACAGGGAGGTAACTTTGAAAACAAAAAGTCACACCACCTGCTGGTTTCTTTATTGAGAAACCACGGAATTATGTAAGTCGGAATCACAAACAATCGGCATGTGAACCGAGAAGGCAGAGAAGGGACAAGTTTAATCAGGTTTACGGGCGTTCTGAGACCTGTAAGTGCACAGTAAAGCAAGCACAGGTGAAAGAATCAGCGGCGAGGAAGCCCCGGCATGCCAAGTCCACCCGCAGGGTAAACACGAGTGCCTGGGATTGTTCTATACAGCTCGGCAGGACGGAGCCGAAGGGCAGCGCACCAGGAAGGCTGCCCTGAAAATACTTTGATCGCTCAGCAATTTCTCTTACAGGAAATTATACCAGGTCATTAATTTTGTGACCGTATTGAAGAGAGAATTATAGAGAACAATAACATGTTGGGGTTGACGATGTAATGATGGGAACCATTTCATTGATAAGAAAAGCAGGTGTACAAACATCAATGTACCAAACTGAATACGAGGACTGCATTCTTGGCGAGGATCTTGTTTGGCACCAGAACTTCTTTCCTGAGGAACTGAGGTCTTGAAACGTTTTCAATGACCAGACTGTTTTTTTTTTCTTTTGCTTGTTTGGTTTTTGTTTTTGTAGGCCTCACCTTCTATGCTGTAAGTACGAAATCTCTTATTATAGCATGAAAGAAACCATACACTAAGATAGAAATGAGTATGCATGGTTTTGTGCCAATAAAACTTTATTTATAACTGCAAGTTGTATGTCAAACTTGTTCCATGGGCCATACTTTGCTTACTCCTGCTTTGAGCAGTGTGTTATTTTTCTGGCTCACCACGGATCCCAAATTACTTACTTTGTCCCCTTATGTCACAGTTTTCATAGGTGAGAAATGTTTACCTTTTCTGTGGAATGGATTTGTGTTGAGTGTTTTGAACATGTGACTTGACCTAGGAAAGATTATTGCCATGAAAATATCATGGTAAGATTATATCTTCCTTTCTAACTTTATATTTACCCCTTGAGTAGTCTTCATGGCTTTGCAATGTGTTCAGTTCAGCTTGTGTCTCTGTGCATAGTGTCATTTCTCAACAAATTCTCCAAGCGCCCATCACCCTCATCCTTCATTTGGGAGACTTACCCACCCCCACACCCTTTCTCCCCAAACACTCAGGAGAAGCAAAGGCACGTGTGCCTTTGTATGAATACATTACAGAGGCAGTGTGCTCATGTGCCTTAGGTGTCAGTAAACAACCAGCCCAGTGAAAGTAAGTGAAGGCAGGACAAAAGGAAGGGAAGCAGAGAGGGAGGGAGGGAGGGAGGGAGGGAGGGAGGGAGGGAGGGAGGGAGGGAGGGAGGGGGGGAGGGAGGGAGGGAGGGAGGGAGGGAGGTGTGGAGGCCCACAGATATGAGTCCCATTCCACCTTGACTAAAAGTGAGAGAATTTGAGCTTATTTTTACTCTTTCAAAGTTGTTGACAACAAATATGGCCAAAAACAAGATATCCAGTCCTAGGATGTAGTTATGTGGTATTTTGGACATTAAGATGGCCCATAGACGGGGGCCGGAGAGATGGCTCAGTGGTTAAGGGCATTGCCTGCTCTTCCAAAGGTCCTGAGTTCAATTCCCGGCAACCACATGGTGGCTCACAAC
>NW_026072582.1:0-2146 GCF_014885135.2 Alexandromys fortis
CCCCCCCCCCCCCCCCCCCCCCCCCATGCCCAGTCCACATCACCTCTTCCCACACAGCCTTTTCCTGAAGGGACTAAATTATGGCACCCAATTCAGGTTCTGTTCCTACAAATTCAACATCAAAGAGTTCATTTCCAGGTGAGGCTTTTGACTTCAAATAAAAATAATGTAGCCCTCAATTAGATTAAATTGGAATAAACCTTGCCTTGAATAAAGGTCACGTGAATTTAATTGATTTGGAGCGAGCTGACAGAAGTAGAAATGGGCTGGATGGGAACACAGGACTGTTCCTATTTCAGTTGTCAGAGTTATCATCTGTCCCTGCTGTGACAGGTGCTGAGAAGACAGGCGCGCTGTATTCAGATGAGGACTACCGGCTGCTAGGACAGTCTCTCCTTTGGCAGTGTTTCACACGGGCAATTGATTGGTTTGCTTCTGTATAACAGTACAATACAAAACTAAATTATTGTATTGTTTGTTTATTTCATTTTTGATCTCCTAAGGTGAAGGTCTTGGCTCTGGATGTTGACGGAAATAACGTTTACCAAATCAGCATCCTTCCACGCTGACTCTGAGATGTTTATGTGAAACCAGTCTTGAAGATTTGATGAATTTTAAGAGGACTCTCTTTCTCATATCTTCTATTACAACTTTATATCGGTTATAGTCTCATAAGAACTTAATCTGTGCCCTGTACTTTATTAGCAAATTATATGGATAACTTTCCAATATTTGGGTGGGCTTCACTTTGGTCAGTTGTTATTTTGGTTGCTGTTGCTGTCTGTTTATTTCAGTTCACATATTTTAGTAATAACATTATAAAAGTCCACAATGAAGATGTAGTATTTCTTTCTCTCTCTTGAGCCTATACTCTCTCGAGTGAATTATTTGCTTGGCTTATATACTCCTTTCTCCTAAAGCAGTTAGATTTTAGATTTTTAGTCAGTTTTTTATATATGCTGCCTTGATTAAAATTACACAAAAAGGTGGTTATATATTTTTCTAGAAAACAATATTTTTTCTTTGTTGTTTGGAATAATATAAACAACTTAATAAGTGTGATAAAAGCATTTTTACAATATAGTGTTCATTATCTGATTCTTTTAAATATAGTTACTATATTTTATTTTTCAGGTATCCACCAACTATATAGTTTTAGTCTATTTTTTTACTATTTATTCTGTGCCTTTCCAATTATAACTACATATGAATTATTTTTCTATATATTCAACAATCATAAGCAGAACGACATGTGTTGCTTTGTCTCTTAAACACAAATTAGAGGCAACAACAAAGTTACTCCTGGAATTCAGGAGAGCACACTACCTGGGCACAACAGAACTCCGTGTAGTTGCTGCGGGTCCGGCCGCACTTCCTAAATTGCTGTTATACCAAGGAGGAGCAGGCATGAGGACAAGGCGTGAGTAAGCCTCAGCTCCTAACCTCAGCCAAAGAACCACTCTTCAGGAGAAAAGCAGGTTTTCCCTTGTGTCTCATGAGACCAGGGTTAAGACCCATTGGGAAGAAGCTGTACCAGAAATAAAATCTCCCATGTTCAGAATTTCAAGATCCCCAGCAGGAAGTGAGTTCCCTGCCACTGGAAACACAGCAAAAGTTGGACCTAAGGATTATAAAGGTCAAAGGATTGGGAAGTTTGACCAGAAGAATTCAAGATTCCTTGCAAATGGAACAATGAAGACCAATTTTTTAAAAAACAAAAAGCTAAAGTCCTCTGAAGACTTATCGTGTGACAGCGAGTCACTTCGTGTGCATTACCACGGTTAACCCTGATCTCAACAGGAGGTAGGTATATTCCAAGCTCTCCAGTTCTTCAAATGTTGTAACGAATCTGCCTGCAGATGGCGCTGTCGGCAGTTCTGAGCAGCCACATGGGAGTGCTTGAAACTGACCTTGGGTCTTTATACAAACTACTTTTTAAAAAGACGGATACTTTTCATCCAATATATTCCGATTATAGTTTCCACCCCCCCCCCCAAAAAAGCCTGAGATCCTCCCTACTCTCCACCCACTCAAATCCACACCCTTTTTCTCTTATTAGAATACATATGAACATTAAAAAGTAATCATAAAAAAATAAAATAGAATAAAAGCAAACAAACCAGAGTGGAGTGGAAGAAGGAGAAGA
>NW_026072583.1:0-2150 GCF_014885135.2 Alexandromys fortis
GGAGCACCTTCTCTCTGGCTTCCAGGACAATCTGTCATTGTTAGGCCCTGGGTTATGGAAGTTCTCCTGCTGAGTCCTCCAGTTTACACCTACTTCTGGGTTTAGGGCTTTTTGTTTGTTTCTAGGAGAAAGAGTTTATTTCCAGACAGGGTTCCTTTATTAACCAACGGCAATAAAATGTATTCACAGCATGCAGAGGGGAATCACACATCAGTAGACCTTGAACTCAGAGATCCAACTGTTTCTGCATCCCAGTGCTGGGATTAAAGGTGTGTGCCACCGTGGCTGGCCTGGTTGAGGCTCTTTCAATGAAGCAAGTCATGTGGAACAAATCACAGCCCTGGTCCAGACAGAGGAGCAGCTTATTCATTTCTCCTCCTCTATGCTGACATTATGAGGAGATAAGAGAGAACTCCCCAACCCACTGACATCCTGAGGCTGGAAAGGCACCATCCAAATCCATAGTATTTATTATGAGCTGCCATCTTCCATACGTTCAGCTATTTGGTGTATACTTATATCTACTAGCCCAAAGTCAGTTTCTTTTGTCCTTCCTGTCTGTCTTTCTTTTTTGTTTCTGGGACAGAGTTTCTCTGGGCAGCCCTGGCTGTCCTAGAACTTACTCTGTAGATCAGGCTGGATTTGAACTCACAGAGATCTGCCTGCCTCTGCTTCCCGAGTGCTGGGATTAAAGGTGTGTGCCTTTAAGTTTAATTTAAATTGTGCTAGCAATTCTTGGTTTGTTTGTTTGTTTTTCCAAAGACAGTTTCTTAAGCAGTTTATAGATTTTAATAAGAGAATTTCTGGTGCCTTTAATTCTGGGAGGAGCAACTTTGGCAGATGGAAACTCAACTTCGCTGTCCATACTTTTCCCTTTGGTATGTAGCCGGTCCTCCAAGGTTAAAACCTTTCATCTTGGAGGACAATTTCTTAAGATATAAGATGCAAAATAGAAAACTGCTTAGAAGAGACATAGACCAGTTTGGAAGAATCAGAGAGAAGCTGAGATGCCTGTAAGAAGCTCAGACCAGCTGAGGCACCTGGAAAGGAAACTCTCCAATCTGTAGAGCTGCCTGCAGGCTGTGTAGTGTGCTCCAGGTCTTCTGCTTTTGTGAGCTGTCACCCATGCTGAGGTGGACTTTGGTGATGTAGATGTCTTTGAGTTGTTTTTGCTTCTGAAATTAATCCCTCATCCATATTTCTGTAAGGAGCCCCAATGAAACTCTTTAATTCTGTCTAGATAGATGGCTCAGAGGTTAAGAGCACTTGGTGCTTTTGCAGGGGACCTGGGCTTGATTTCCAGCACCCATATGGCGGCTCACAGGCATCCACAATTTCAGGAGATTCAACAGGCTTGCACGTGATACAATATCATCAACGCAGGGAAAGCATTCATATGAACCAAGCAAAATAAACGTAAAAACAATATTAAAACAAAACACAAACCTCAGTGCTAACCAAGTTGGATTTTGGTGATTTAGTACTTTGGATTGTCATTAGTTCCCTATCTGGCGTGGTAGATACTTGTCACCCCTACCAGGAACAGTGTCATACAATGCCCTTTCCTACTGAAAGTCACTAGATGTATACCTGAGTGCTCCCCAGTTTTCCCAGGGATGAGGGGATCAGGCCGACTCTGCTGCCCAGGTCTCAGTTCTGTTATTTCTACACTTTCCCTTCTCTTATGGCTGCAGTCACTTCAGACAAACACAGGTCCTTACAATCGCTTCTGTAGTAATTCCAGGGAGGCCCATGAAAACAGCCTCCCCAGGAACACATGCTAGCAAAGTCTGCAAACAGGACAACAGCTATGGCAATCTGATGCAGTCATTTTTTATTCATTGCCTTGTCCCCCTCGGGCCAGAGCTTTACATCACCAACAATACCAGCCCAGTTGAGCCCAAAGGCACACGAAGAGCTGCTACTTCATCTGCTGGCTTGATAGCTCCATGTGAAAGCCTTAATTCCTTGTAAGGCAGTCTCTGGCTCTGAACCTAGAGATCTAAGGTTATGATGATAAAGATATCCAGTCATTTCATCAGAGATGACATCTACCCTTCACCTCAAACCTATAGACACACCCAAGTACACCTACATCTCTGACAGTCTGGGGAATAATGAACCACTCAGGCAAGGATTGCTCTGTGACT
>NW_026072583.1:5350-6895 GCF_014885135.2 Alexandromys fortis
GCTATTTGGTGTATACTTATATCTACTAGCCCAAAGTCAGTTTCTTTTGTCCTTCCTGTCTGTCTTTCTTTTTTGTTTCTGGGACAGAGTTTCTCTGGGAAGCCCTGGCTGTCCTAGAACTTACTCTGTAGATCAGGCTGGATTTGAACTCACAGAGATCTGCCTGCCTCTGCTTCCCGAGTGCTGGGATTAAAGGTGTGTGCCTTTAAGTTTAATTTAAATTGTGCTAGCAATTCTTGGTTTGTTTGTTTGTTTTTCCAAAGACAGTTTCTTAAGCAGTTTATAGATTTTAATAAGAGAATTTCTGGTGCCTTTAATTCTGGGAGGAGCAACTTTGGCAGATGGAAACTCAACTTCGCTGTCCATACTTTTCCCTTTGGTATGTAGCCGGTCCTCCAAGGTTAAAACCTTTCATCTTGGAGGACAATTTCTTAAGATATAAGATGCAAAATAGAAAACTGCTTAGAAGAGACATAGACCAGTTTGGAAGAATCAGAGAGAAGCTGAGATGCCTGTAAGAAGCTCAGACCAGCTGAGGCACCTGGAAAGGAAACTCTCCAATCTGTAGAGCTGCCTGCAGGCTGTGTAGTGTGCTCCAGGTCTTCTGCTTTTGTGAGCTGTCACCCATGCTGAGGTGGACTTTGGTGATGTAGATGTCTTTGAGTTGTTTTTGCTTCTGTAAATAATCCCTCATCCATATTTCTGTAAGGAGCCCCAATGAAACTCTTTAATTCTGTCTAGATAGATGGCTCAGAGGTTAAGAGCACTTGGTGCTTTTGCAGGGGACCTGGGCTTGATTTCCAGCACCCATATGGCGGCTCACAGGCATCCACAATTTCAGGAGATTCAACAGGCTTGCACGTGATACAATATCATCAACGCAGGGAAAGCATTCATATGAACCAAGCAAAATAAACGTAAAAACAATATTAAAACAAAACACAAACCTCAGTGCTAACCAAGTTGGATTTTGGTGATTTAGTACTTTGGATTGTCATTAGTTCCCTATCTGGCGTGGTAGATACTTGTCACCCCTACCAGGAACAGTGTCATACAATGCCCTTTCCTACTGAAAGTCACTAGATGTATACCTGAGTGCTCCCCAGTTTTCCCAGGGATGAGGGGATCAGGCCGACTCTGCTGCCCAGGTCTCAGTTCTGTTATTTCTACACTTTCCCTTCTCTTATGGCTGCAGTCACTTCAGACAAACACAGGTCCTTACAATCGCTTCTGTAGTAATTCCAGGGAGGCCCATGAAAACAGCCTCCCCAGGAACACATGCTAGCAAAGTCTGCAAACAGGACAACAGCTATGGCAATCTGATGCAGTCATTTTTTATTCATTGCCTTGTCCCCCTCGGGCCAGAGCTTTACATCACCAACAATACCAGCCCAGTTGAGCCCAAAGGCACACGAAGAGCTGCTACTTCATCTGCTGGCTTGATAGCTCCATGTGAAAGCCTTAATTCCTTGTAAGGCAGTCTCTGGCTCTGAACCTAGAGATCTAAGGTTATGATGATAAAGATATCCAGTCATTTCATCAGAG
>NW_026072584.1:0-2144 GCF_014885135.2 Alexandromys fortis
AGTACACCATTGTGTAAATGTACCACATTTTCCTTATCCAATCTTCGGTTGAGGGACATTTAGATTGTTTCCAGGTTCTGGCTATGACAAACAAAGCTGCTATGAACATAGTTGAGCACATGTCCTTGTGGCATGGTGGAGCATCCTTTGGATACATACCCAAAAGTCATATTACTGGGTCTTGAGGAAGGTTGTTTCCTAATTTTCTGAGAAATCGCCACACTGACATCCAAAGGGGCTGTACCAGCTTGCATTCCCACCAGCAATGCAGAAGTGTTCCCTTTTCCCCACAACTTCTTCAGCATGAGTTGTCATTAGTGTTTATGATCTTGGCCATTCTTACAGGTGTAAGATGGAATCTCAGAGTTGTTTTGATTTGTATTTCTCTTATGACTAAGGATGTTGAACATTTCCTTAAGTGTCTTTCAGCCGTTTTAGATTCCTCTGTTGAGAGGTCTCTGTTTTGGTCTGTACTCCATTTTTTTTTTTATTGGATTAGTGTTCTTTTGATGACCAATTTCTTGAGTTTTCGTATATTTTGGAGATCAGACCTCTGTCTGATGGTGGGTTAGTGAAGATCTTTTCCCATTCTGTAGGCTGCCATTTGTCTTGTTGACTTTATCCTTTGCATTACAGAAGCTTTTCATTTTCAGGAGGTTCCATTTATTAATTGTTTCTCTGCAGGAGCATCATAATGTTATATGGCAGTACTCATTTTAACTTTTGAGGAATATCCATAAGGATTTCCATAGCATCTGTACTAATTTGTTATTAGCATCCTTCTAACAGCATCCTTCACATGTTAAATAGCTTCCTGCTTTTGGTGCTCCACATGACCAGCACACTGCATGAAAAGTGCAAACTTTCCAGTTGTTTAGGAAGACAGATGCCAAGAAAATACTCTCTCTGAAGGAAATTAAGTGAAGGAAAACCACTCAGGACCACATTACATTACCTATACCCATGTTTTCATCCATTTGTGCTTCAGCAAACTCCGCTTTTCAATCTAATCAAATTTGAATTCCACAGGGATCTTGCAGTGTGTGATGCTTTCTGAGAAGGTGAGATGGCCAGAAGAGAAGCAAAGGTAATAAGAAAGTTCTTTTAAAAGATTTGCTTCTTTTTATTTTACATGCTTGAGTGTATGCACATGCACCTTTAGTGTGCCTGGTACCCTGGGATGTGCGAGGAGAGAGTGAAATCTCTTTGAACTACACTTGGTTGTGACCACCATGTGACTGATGAAAACTGATCCAGAGTCCTTAACAAAAGCAGTGCGTCCTTTCTTTCTTTCTTTCTTTCTTTCTTTCTTTCTTTCTTTCTTTCTTTCTTCATTTCCTTTCTTTCTCTCTTTTCTCTCTCTTTCTTCTCTCCTTCTCTCTCTTCTCTCTCTCCTTCTTTCTATTTTTTTGGAATGAGGATTTATTTTCTTTATGTTTAAGAAGACCTAACATCCATCACGGTAAGGCAGCCATGGTGGTCAGAGTATAAAGCAGCTAAGGCAGCTGGTCATGGTGCATCACAGTCAGGAAGCAGAGAGATGAATTCTGGTGCTCTGTTCACTTTCTCCTTTTTCCATCTTATTCAGTCTGGAATTCCAGCTTATTTGGGATGGTTCCACAGATACTTATTGTGGTTCATCTTCTCTTTGGCATTCATATCTAGAAAATCAATCATAGACGTACCTCTAGTATGTCCTGGATCTAACTCCAGCCAAACTGACAAAGAAAATTAACCACAACACGTTATAGATTTCATTTACTCAAAGCTATAATTATCAAATACATTTGTAGCTATCATTATTTTTTATTTAAATAAACTTTTTTTCATTTATTTTACATACCAATTAGTTTTCCCTTCTTCCTCTTCTACCATCTTCTCTCCTTTCCCATCTGATGGAGGAAGGTAATTAGTTAATTATAATAAACCAACTGCTTGGCCTCATAGCTTAGAACATAGGTGGGTGGAATAAACAGAATAGGATGCTGGGCGGAAGAGGAAGTGAGGTCAGACTCTGCTCTGCTCCTGGAGAGACGCCATGCTCTGGTCTCCCTGGCAGGGGCACGCAATGAAGTTCCTCAAACCCAGGATGGACATAGGCTAGACTCTTCCCGATAAGCGCACCTTGGGGTGCTTACACACAT
>NW_026072585.1:0-2193 GCF_014885135.2 Alexandromys fortis
AAATGATAATAGCTATTTTGATGCTTTTAAATTAAATTTTTACAATTGCTCCATAGAGCTGTAAATGACTTACCCACTGATCTGATTTTTAATGAAACTGATATATAGCCTTTTACTACCCACAATATAGTGCAATTATAAGCATATTCAGTCGAATTTTTTTCTCTCTAGACAACCATGCCACAGGTGACTGGCATACTGCTTTGCTTTCTTTCCAATATTTTTCCTTTATAATTCTTGACTATGCCCAAAACCTTCAGTATTATGCAAGAGGGTGTTTCTCCCTCATTTTTCTTTGGATTTTGGTGCAATGTTTTCATACTTCATCATTTTTATGGTGCTTTGTCTGATTTTTAAATATGTTCCTTATCAGATTAAGAAAGTTCTTTTTTAAGATTGATGAAATCCTTTTTAGTTTACTATCAATGGGTTTTTAATTTTAGCAAGAGATTCTATTCATCTATTCAGCTTGATTCTTCTATTTGGATTGATTAATGTGGTAATTACATTAACATATTTTCCAGCATTAGACAGCCCTTGTATTTCCTTACTGAACCTAACTTTGTCTCCACCTATTAATCTTTTCACTTCTTCAGTTTCAATTGCTATTACACATGCATATTATAAATCAAAGGCAAACACCTCAGTGTCCGTCCATAAAGCAAACACTCTTGTGTACCCGACAGGACAAACAACACCTCAGAGGCTACAACATGGCATCCTCCAGTGTCTAAACTCACAGAAGAGAACCGAAATCCCAGCTGACATTTCCAAGCACAATTTTACCTACTTTTGAAGTTTTTCATTCTTGGAATCATAAGCATACATTTTTTATTTTCTTCCTTCTCCTATTTTTGTGCATGTGTGAAAACTTGCCCATCTCCATCCTCAATGAATACAATACTACATGGTATGAACATTCCCCAGTTATTTTATTTATTCTACAGCTGAGGGGCATTTACAGTTATTTCAAGTTATTACCTATTAAGAATTTTGCTGCCAGGGCCAAGGGAAAGGCTCAATGGATAAAGTGTTTGGCATCAGAATTTGGATCCCTAGAGCCCAGGCAAATGCCAGACCAGTATGTCAGCTGCTTGCAATTAAAACCCTTGTAAGGCAGAAGACAGGGTTTCCCAAAGCAAGCTGGCTAGCTGAACTAGCCAAATCAGCAAGCTCCCTGTTCAGGGAGAGATCATGCCTCATTATATAAGGTGGAGAGTGGTTGAAGAAGGCATCCAGTTATCAACCTTTGGCCTTTGCAGGCACATGTTGGATATGCATCTGCATTTCCCCCACATGAACATGCAGACACACATGCATGCACACACACACATACATATGCATGAAGTACACACATGCACACACATATACTACACACAGGTGTACACATGCATGCAGACATATACACGTGTACATGGGCATGCAGACATATACATGTGTACACACATGTATGAACACAAACACGAGTAATCACACACATGCATGCACACACACTCATGCACATACACAGAGAGGGTGAAAGAAGCTATGAAAAACACTACATCATTGCATATAGTTTATTGATAGTAAAGTGAACATTTCTCTTGGGACTATCCCCATAAGTAATAACCTTAGGTGTGGGGTAGTTACATGCTGAGTTTCATTCTTTCCTTGTCAAGAAAGACCAGACAAACTGTAACACTTAGGTGAAATTCAGCCTGGCGACATTTTTGGAAGAAGAGTTTTATCAAAGCATCCTGACATTCTTTGCTCTTGTTTGGCCACCTTAGAGCAGCAGTACAATTTCAGGCTTGTGCTGTTATTGTGTAACACACCACGTTTAAAAAATAATCATTATCCTGTTTTCACTCAGAAATCTTACTATTTCTGGGTCCGTTTATGAAAGTGGTCATTCCAGCTCTCAGATTTTTACTCTGTTTTTACCATGTGTGAATATACAGAGCTGAAGTTTACTTTTTCCTTTTTCCCCTTTTCTTCTTATTGATTTTACGGAGCTCTACATTTTTTTCTCTGCTCCCCTCCCCGCCTTTGCCCTCCCCTTCAACCCTCTCTCATGGACCCCATGCTCCAAATTTACTCAGGAGATCTTGTCCTTTACTACTTCCCATGTAGATTAGCTCTGTGTATGTCTCTTAGTGTCTGCATGGTTGTCTAAATTCTCTGGGATTATGGTTTGTAGGCTGGCTTTCTTTG
>NW_026072586.1:0-2194 GCF_014885135.2 Alexandromys fortis
ACATGGGTTAACGTGTTTGTAAGGTTTTTTATTCTAGTGTGATCATGCCCTGGAGTTCACACCACAGTGTGGCTCTGAAGGGATTTGAGTGTTGGGTCTTGTGATGTTGACCCTGCTCTGCTCCCTTTCCCCACTTCAGACCTTCTTCCTCACCATCAGGCAGCTCACATCTTGGGGCAGGAGGCTCTGAGACAAAGGCACAGTGGTCGCTTCACTCCTTGGCTACTTTACGTTGCCATCCATGTTACTGTGGCTGGAAGCAAAGCACACATTGCATGAATTAGAAAAACTTCAGCAAGGTGGGTTTGTCACAGTTCCTCCCCGGGAGCACCCACCCTTCAAGGGCACTAGCCGTGTTTAAAGCTCATGAAGCAGAACATCTACCCTGAACAGGAGAAGGTTGTCACCTACAAGCAGTTATCACCTCTAGCCACAATCCACAGGGCAGAACACTTAGTCAAACAGTGAGCTGTGTGTTGTTCCACAGCTGACATGAGTGAGGACTCCAGTTCCTTCTTGGCTTCCCAGTGGGCAGTTCAGGGTGATGCTGTGGGACAAGGGTCTTGTCCACTAAAGACCTGTCACTTGTATTGATTTACTAAAATGCTGAGTGGCCAGTAGCCAGGCAGGAAGTATAGGTGGGGTAACCAGAACAGGAGAATTCTCAGAAGAGGAAGGGCTCAGTCTACAGTTATCACCCAGACTCAAAGGAAGCAAGATGAGAATGTGTCACTGCTAAAGGTACCAAGCCACATGGCGAACTCAGAAAAGAATTATGGGTTAATGTAAGATGTAAAAGTTAGTTAATAAGAAAGCCTGAGCTCACAGGGCAACCTCTGTGTCTGTGGGAATGAATGGCTGTGGGATCAGGCGGGACAGAAGTCTCTGTCAACAGGGTGGGAGTGTGACACCATCGTACCTGATCCCGGACAGGAATGGCATCACCGCTCCCTGACCAATCCTCAAAATCGTCAGCTGGCTCTGTTTGGGTTTTTTCCTCGTCTTCAAACATTCTGAATACAAGTTCATTTGTCTCTTTCTTGAATTCTTCTGGAATCTTGATGGAAAAAGTAAATAAAACATTGTAAACCAACAGACTAACTATGAAAGTGTGAAGTGAAGAAGCCCAGAGCTAAGCCGTCTGAGCCACACTCACCAGGCCGTCAAAGACGTTTACATGAGGGTTGACATTGTCAACCTCCAGGCTATCTTCCTTATTGCCCTGTTCAATCTTCTTCATAAACTCCTCCCACATCACTCTGCTCTGTTCTTCTCCAACCTAGAAATGGCATAAGTGACAGGGTTTCCTTCATATTAAGTCCAAACACAAGCCAACCAATTGGGCTTGCTGTGACAGATAAAGAGAAACCAGGAGAGGGATCTCAGGACACTACAGCCAGCCATTCTCCATACCCTGTATTTCAGCAATGGAAGCCATCCTGTGTTCATAGTACACAACTTTAAACAGTTCCTTGGTCATGGTTGACCACTATGACCTCCTTTATTCCTATGTATTCCAAAGAAAAAGAACTAGTTCTGACATCCCTTTGGAGAGTTTCCACATTACCAACCGTCTTCTCATTTGTTATCGTCGCCTCTTGATCTTTGACCTCCAGAGTGCCATCAGGAGATTCAGCAGCTGAGGCCACTGCCAAGCACAGGATGACTAGGAAGACAGCAGGATTCATGTCTCAAGTGCCTGGAGGAAAAAGGGAGAAATCCCAGTCTATGTATGTCAAAGTTACTGAAGTATTTCCTTCTTTACTGATAAATTAAGGCACAAATGGTGGATCGAGATTGTTTGGACTAGTCTAAGCATTTACCTAAGCAATATACAAAAGGATAATGTTGTGGCTTGTTTAAATAAAACACATGTAGGTCTTCATTAGGCTAAACACATGAGTAGCTGCTCATGGCTGCTCTAGGCATGGAAACAGTAAATAATGTGAGTTTCACTTATCAGACAGATATTTATATATCCCATGATTCCAAAAGTTGTAACTGAGGATATAAGGTAGAAGGGACCTAGGATTTGTACAGAGTAAGGTAACTTCAAGAGCTGAGGGACACTGAACATCTTCTTCCAGCTTATTGCATAGCAGGAGTTACCCTATGTCTTGGACCCTCCCTCCTGAATAATAAGTCTAACCTCTCCTTTCTTGAGAACCTAGGAATGACAACATCTACTTCTTCC
>NW_026072587.1:0-2199 GCF_014885135.2 Alexandromys fortis
CCTGGAACTAGCTCTGTAGACCAGGCTGGTCTTGAACTCACAGAGATCCGCCTGCCTCTGCCTCCCGAGTGCTGGGATTAAAGGCGTGCGCCACCATCGCCCGGCTTTGGTTGTCAACTTGACTATGTCTGGAATTAACTAAAACCCAAACACTGAGCTTGGTGGTAAGGGATTTTTTTTTCTTAATTAAGTCATTTCAAGTGGGAAGACCTAATCAGCATCTTTGAGATAGAAAGACACACCTTTAAGACAGATCTTTTGAGGTGTGAAGAGCCACCTTTAGTCTGGGCCACACCTTCTGCTGGCAGCCCACATAAAGGGCATGGAAGAAGGAAGCTTGCTCCCTTTGACCACATGTTCTTGTCCTCACTGGCAAATCCATTCTCTCGCTGACATTAGAGCTTACTTCTTTGGGATCCCGGCATACTGAAGACCAGCTGAGACATCCAGTCTTGTGACTGAGCAACTACTAGACTCTTGAGCTTCTGTTTAAAGGCAACCGTGGTTGAATTAGCTGGACCACAGCCTGTAGTTACTCTAGTAAGTCCTCTTTCTGCATATAGGGAGAGGTTTACTCTGTGAGTTTGGTTACTCTAGAGAATCTTGACAAATATACTTTCTATTGACTTATTTGTACTCTACTGTGTTTCTTGGATTTTCTTGAATGAGCAGATAATCGTTGTAGAATGTACTGAGTATTAACCACATTCCTGCCAGCGTTCACCCAGAAAACAGCAAATCTGACTGTTCAAAGTAGAAGCTCTTGTTTCTAGCACAGAGGAAGTTTTGAGCCATCATCCTGAACGGCATGAAAAACTAAGCCAGAATACCAACCACAACAAACCCAGGCTGCATCAAATATGCTGCCAAGGTTCTCTGTGACAAACTTGGGTAAGTATGCCAAACATGATACTTTCTACAGCATCAGGAACTTCTTTGAGAAAACCTTGAAATTCTATTTCCTTCCTAAAATCCTAGGGTAGCTCTCATTCGCCTACCAACTAGGCATTTAAGTTATTTTATCAAAAATTTAGTGAATGCTTCTAAATAACATAAATCAGCAGATAGCCCATGTTCTCCTAAAACATAAACGAAAGAGTAATTGCTCTCTCATTCTCTCTATGCTTCGCTCTTCTACAGTAGATGCTCAGCAGTGTTGGGGGATTTTTACCCCTCATCTCCTCGAAAGCTGTAAGTGCAGAGGAAGAAGAGACTAGGAACAATGACCTATTTCTTCCCTCCTCCCAGGGCTCTAGTACTTGCTCTCCAGGCCCCGGCCCGCGCTTGGCTCTAGGTCAGACGAACGCAGCTGCTGAGGCCGGAGTGCTCGCTGTCCACACTGACCGCTGCTCTCCACACGCCGACATGTGGGCCACAGAGCACGGGAGCAGAGTGAAGTGCTGATGCAATCGATAGCCCTGCGGAGGAAGAGGGTTCGGAAAGCTGTTTGGGGGAACAGATATCCAAGATCTGACCACTGGAACGGAATGCGGAACGTCGTGGCGAGGCACGGCCTTCCTCATCTGAATCTACAGGGCTCGAAAGCCAAGTACCAGGCCTTTTCCAAAAAAAGAAAGAAAATAAAAGATCCTGCAATTACCAAGTCACCTGAAGATTACAGTTACGATTAAATGCTTTAGGGACTTTCAGAGGAGCTTACCTACTTTAAAAGGAATTAGAGCCCAAAAACCTCACGTATGTTTTAGAAATTCCCCTAACAGAAGCGTTGATGCCTCCATGGAGACTCTCCGTTTCTCAGGATGAGCAAAGAGACGTAGGAGATGGGGTGGTTTTTATTGGACCTAGCAGAAGAGAAAAGAAAGAGCATCTCCTCCCAACTGCAGGATCTGAAATCTCACATCCAGGTCACAGCCTGGGGCCAGAGTTGCAATCAGAGAGCCATCAAGCAAATATGCAGGAAACTGCTTCCCTGGCCCTTCCAGCACACCAGCGCTGGACTGCAGGGCAGCTTCTGGCAAAATTAGGAGGCAGGCCAGCATGCTTGATAGCTTTGATTATTTGCTATCCGGGAGGCTTTGGGAAATGACAAGAAAAGCAAGACAGGAAGGAGATAGAAGAGGGGATGCTAAGTCTAGGAGCACAGTCCTTGTCAGCTGAGAGAGAAGCTTGCAGGAGGGAGGGGGCAGGGGAAAAAAGGAAGAAAGTGGGTGTTAAATGCAGAGGAATGGGGGGGGGGGG
>NW_026072588.1:0-2136 GCF_014885135.2 Alexandromys fortis
GGGAGGGAGGAGAAAAGAAACAACAAGTGCTAACTTCACCAAGCTAATGCACTTGATTTGATGATCCAGGAAGATTTGTGGGACCACGGCTTACAAACTGGAGAGGCCTAAATTATCTTGACTAAATCAGAGAGTGACTTTCGTGACTTTCATGATTCTGGAAGGCAGAGGCTCAGGAGGGAGGGGCCCAGAGGACAAGGGACAGAGACAGCACCACTGTTGCCCAAGAGAAGCCCCTCAACCTCGAAATCATTCAACCACGGAAATGAGACAAAACCACCCCAGGCGGTTGGGCAAGAGAGGGAGGTGCCCAGCAGTGAAGCAGGAGGCTCAGACTGAGTGTCTCCCAGTGAACAAGGGCCAAAGTATCAAGCTGCCTGGAGCAGGCCCAAGAGACAGAGACAGCCCTCCTGTAAATATCCTTGAGTCAAGTGCTTCCCAGGGCTGGAGAGTTCGACTCTGCCTCCAGTCTCTCTACCAGTTGGTCCCTAAGGCTTCCGAGGGATAACAGCAGCTGACATTTACAGGGCTAGCTGACTGTTGAGCTGGCCTCTCATATATGCAGGGTCTACATCAGGTGTCCAACTGAGGGCTGAAAACAGCTCCAAAGTAAGGTATCTCTACTGAACATGTGGGATTTTTCCTTATTCTTCCCGAAGCGTGACAGCTTGTCCCGGGAGTGAAAAGCTCAGTCTGGCATCATATTTGTGGTCGAGAGTGTAATAATACAGGCTAACGAGATGGCTCAGCGGTTAAGAGTTCTTGCTGTTGCTCTTCCAGAGAACCTGAGTTCTGTTCTCAGTACCCACGTCAGGCAGGTCACAACAACCTGTAACTCCAGCACCAGCGGACGTGATCATCTCTTCTAGCCTCTGTAGGCACCTGTACGTACATAGCATTCACAAACACTTGCACACACATCCAAATTATTTTTAAAGGATCATATCATATACAGTTCTCACATTGCTCCAGCATGGCATGGTGGCTGTTATTACCGTACCCATTGGATGGAGATGGAGACTAAGTAGACCAAGTGGCTCCTAAGGTCACACTGACAAGGGCCAGATCAAGAATTCCCTCTGAAGTCTAGAGCTGCCTTCTGCAGAAGCAAAACTCACTGGGTAGGGCTTCCAAACGTTGCACTGCTGGTTAGAGCTCAGCTCAGCAGAGGCCGTACTGACCACTCCTGGGAAATATAAGGTCCCGTACACACTCCTTCTTGGGCTATCTCCCCCTCCCCTGTCCATTGGGATCCAGTATCCATTTTTTTTGTGCTCTGACAGGGCACAGGAGCTGCTCCATCTTGCTGTCCCCATCAGGCGCGCTCTTATCTCAATTGCTGACTCCCCTTACACCATTCAGGCCATTCCTAAGATACCACCTCCACTCAAAAGTCACCTCTGAACCCCTAGCCCCGGTTCAGACTCACCCCCACTTTCCAGGGGAGGTGGAAATGCAGCTGTGGCCCTCCTTTTCTTCCTACTCCAGTCACTGGCTGACACATTGTGCCCTCTGCCACAGCATCCACTTTGTCTTCATTAAACTGTAAACTCTCGGCAGACAGGGGACTTCCAGCCGTGGCTCCTTGCCCTAGTTCTAGGGCAGAGAGCAGCAGCTGACAGATAGCAGGTGCTCTGTCTGTGTCAAACCAAGAAGTGACAAGAGGTGGGAGGAGGGTCCAGAGAGAAGGCCCAGTGTATAAGAGTCCTTGCTGCTCAAGCATGAGGACTTGAGTTCGAATCTCCAGTACCCACGTGAAAAGCCAAGCATGATCACGGTACCGCACTCCTAGGAGCTGAGTCAGGAGGATCAATGTGACTTGATGGCCTAATTCCAGGTTCAGCGGCCATATCAAGGGAATAAGATGGAGAGCAACAGAGCAGGGCACTTGAGGTCTTCCTCTGGCCTCTACACAAGTGTGCACCAACGCCCACACACTATACATACCACACACACACAAACATACATACATAGAAACATCAAGGATGGAAGGCTGTGAATGGGATTGGGTTGAAGAACTCACAGGAAGCAGGGAGACAATACTGATAGAATTTTCACAACTGACCTCACCTGCACATAGAGTAGATGTCCTTGTTCTAGAAGTGTGAGGGAGACAATTGCAATAAGGAATGGGGG
>NW_026072589.1:0-2228 GCF_014885135.2 Alexandromys fortis
TGTCTGTGTGTCTGCCTGCAGGCCAGAAGAGGGCACCAGACCCTATTACAGATGATTGTGAGCCACCATGTGGTTGCTGGGAATTGAACTCAGGACCTTTGGAAGAGCAGGCAATGCTCTTAACCACTGAGCCATCTCTCCAGCCCCTAGTATTGATAATTCTAACCAACTTTAGGAAATGTAGGCTGACTTGACCTTCTAGCTTATTTAAACTCACACTAATCAAAGCAATCAAACTAATGTTACACATTTGCACATGGACATAGTCTCAGGTCAGTAGCCTGAGCAGTGTCTAGTAGGAAATAGCCTAAGTGTGTAGATAAGTCATCATTTAAGACTATACAAATAGATTCATGCAATTAACATAAAATTAAACATGAAATCAAAAAGTCTTCCATGGAGAGAATGCTGTGACAATGTCTCTATGAGGGAACATGGAAAGAGTTTAGGTGGTGCCTCTTTTAAAGGACCTGGCTCCTAAATTGGGAGTGTAACAAATGACAGAATGCTGACTTGGGTGGGAAAGTGCAATATACATAATTTGGTGATTGAATAGATAGAAAAGAAGAAAACAGAGTTATGGGTAGTTTCCATGTCTGCATGGAGATATTACTTCTCAATAAACATATACAGGAAGAAGAATTTGAGTTTCAGACTTCATAATGCCCTGCCTTTCACTTCACACCCACATAGCACTGAATTAGAAATGTCTTTCTTCTTACAGCAAATCCATAGCCATACTATTAGTACTCATAAATGAGTTTTCAATTTCATTAAATTTCCATTTACAAGCTCAATATAAAAATAGATAGACTTAAGTTTGGCAGTGATAAATAATTATGAATAAATTTAATAAAATAACTATTGATATTAATATTAACAATCATCAAAAGTATAGCAATAAGTTGACAAATGACATTCAAGACATTTATCAACAAATTATAAGCTAACAAAACACTATTTTATGGTAACAACTCCCAAAGTTTGATCATAGATTTTTTGTAATTATGGCCAATCCCCCTATAGTTTTTAGTAAGTTAATGAATATTTACATGTAAATCCAAAGATACAAGAATAGTCAAGAAAATTTTGACCAGTAAAACTAGATAGATGCTACCAAATAACATAAAATATTCTAAAATGATATTAATGAGGTATTTTAAAATTATATTAGCACAAAAATGACATACAGAATTACAAAATCAGTACAGACCTCCTCGGGAATGAAGCATATTACCACAATCACCTATTTTACACTTTACAACTGAATATCCATTGTAATACTTTGGGAAAATAAAGTTTTTTAGTAAATGGTACTAAACTAATGATTATCAATATGGATAAAAAGTGAATGAGTCTAATTTTGAACATTTCTCTCTCTCTTTCTCACATAAACACAACAAACACATAACAAAATAAAACAAAATGAAAGCCCCAAACTAAACAACCAATCAAAAAAAAAAAACCAGTTCTAGTTGAATGGCAGAAGAGTAAATATTTGAACAATAATCCTTCTTTTAGGTAACATATTTCTTCACATTTTGATGTCTTTAGACTTAAAAGAAAGACTTTAAAAAAGGCTTTACATAAAAACTTTGTAAACAAAATATAGAAAGCAATAATGCTACAGGGAAATATTGGCAATTTGTGTTCAGTGAAATTAAAATCTCCCTTCTTCTAAGAATGGCTTTGAGATGTTAAATATGAAAACCCACAGAATCACAGAAAGCACTTCCCAAGTGCTTTAAATTGTTCATATGAAGTATATATAAATAATTCACACAAATCAGTAAACAATGAAAAGGTATGTCTCACTAGTTTTAAGTGAACAGAATTCCTTTAAAAATATAGAGAGAGGTTCAGTTCACTGGAGACTTATTTTCAATATTATTTCACAGTACTAGAAACCTTCAGTGAGTATTATGAAATGTTTGACTATATTTCATTTCAGGGAATCACACAGAAACTATATTAATTGCAACGCTGTTTAGCCAATGGCTCAGGAGTATTCTTAGCTAGCTCTTACATCTTAAATTAACAAATTTCTATTAATTTATGTATCACCATGAGGCTGCGGCTTATGGGTGATGTTCTGGCATCTTTCTCCTTCCGTATGGCATCTCTTGACTCTGCTACTCTCTCTCTCTCTCTCTCTCTCTCTCTCTCTCTCTCTCTCTCTCTCTCTCTCTCACACACACACACACACACACACACACACACACACACAC
>NW_026072590.1:0-2139 GCF_014885135.2 Alexandromys fortis
GTGAATGTGAAGCAATTGATGCATGCTTGGCTGTTTAGGAATAACAATGACAAAGCCAGTGGTAGTGGCTGCTGGTGTGTGGAGGGAAGCTGTCATGCTCTTCACACCGTATTAAGAGCGCAATGCTGTGCTATCTTGCTTTTATAGCTAGGGAAATTGAAACTCAGAGATGTTAACAAACTTGCCTGAGGGGACAAAACAGGTGAGTAGAGTCACTTCAGGCCCTCATTTCCACCGACTTCCAGAAATGGCTCCTTGTCTCATCCCAGATTGTTCCTGTGACCATAGATGTGTCAAAGAAAATTTTTCCAACATATTAGCAACTTATGAATTCCCTTTTTTTACTTACAAATTTTGAACTGATTTGTGAAGGCCTGTTTTTCTTATGGCACCTTAAGCTTTAAATTTTATTACATCTATTTGTGTGTGTGTGTGTGTGTGTGTGTGCATATGTATATGATGTGAGCACACAGGTGCCACAGTTTGTTTGTAGTGATTAGAGGACAACGTAAGAAAATACGTTGTCTCCTTCCAGTCTATGGGTCCTTGGTATATAACTCAGGTCACCAGGTTTGACATCAAGTACCTCTACTGGTGGAGCCATCTCTCAGACTCATAGAGTGAATTTTAAATGTTTATATATGTAAATAGATTTCCTTAACATTAAGAACACAGTTTTTGGAAATAATCATCTTTCTTTGCCTGGAATAATTTCTCCCTGGTTCTTAGCACTTTTCTAATACTCTCTAAGACCCTATAAATAGAAATATTGAGCACCTAAAGCCTAAAATGGTTAAGACCAGAAGTGCATTGGATTTTGTATTGTTAAATATTTACATATGTATAATAAGAGAGGGACTCAAGGACTGAACATTTCACTTAAATACATCTTCTACACAGATTGTCAAGGTTATTTATATAGTTATTTTTAATCATTTTATACATGAAACCTAGTCCCATGCTTTGAAATTTTCTATTTGTGGTATCAAGTTGGTACCCTAAATGTTTTGAGGCTAGGGATTCTCAACCTATCTCTCCCAATGCTATCCTATCTAGAAAGCTTACTATTTCACCACTGTGAAAAAGGTATGTGAGGACCATGTTATATTACTATTAAAAAAAAACCCTAACAAACAAACAAGACTTATTGTTTTTCTACCCAGCATCACACCAAATCAACACCAAAGAATTCTGTAGTATACAAAGTTCCAAGGATGTCTCCATACCAGCAATCAAAGCGCATACCACCTGAGTATCATGCATTTAATTTTACTCTAACATGTCTACTTGATAGTATCAGCTCCAACAGATGAATCCCTCAACTGTCCATCTGTTAACACACACACACACACACACACACACACACACACACACACACACACATACATACATAGAAAAAAGTAAATCTTAAAAAAATATTCCTCTTCAACTTTTGTTGCACTAGCAAGGTGTGTAGGCGAAAGATAAAGACAGGTATGCTTTTCACATATAAAACTTAGACTAAATGCATTTTATTTAAGTGGCATTTGAAATTCATTGTATAATAAGCATGCTTAGTCTGCTGATTTCTGGGTAGGAATTTCTAGTTGAAAAGTACCTTTCTATTGAGTATTTATGGGAGCGTAATATGTTCTTGCCATACATCAGCTAGCATTATGACTAACATTTATCCAGTCAGCCCGGGCTTATTATGTACCTCAGGAGCCTTTTTGATGCAATTATACCACATTTTAGATATATCCACATTTCTACCACCTGAGATTAAATTCTGTCTAGCTTCATAATTTTTCAGGTAGGTGTAAATTGATTTCTTTTCTTATTGTGGCTCCTTTAACATAATCCTTTATTTCCATACCTAATAATTTTGTTTAACTGAAAATGTCATCTAAGGGCTCAGGTAGATTCAGACGGTTGAGAAGACAAGAAAAGATCATTCCTGATCCTCCTTTGTTCTGCTCCTTTGTTTCTGTGTCATCTTGGAAGAACAACTGAACCCCTCATGTGCCCTTGGAGTCAAGTTCCTTCATACTGGTGCCAGATCCAAAGCTCTGTCTTTTCTAAGTTGTAAATTTTGGTTTTTAGAGCTCTGAAATATTAAACAGCAAGTTTTGAGGTTAAAGAATCCCACATCTGTTTTTT
>NW_026072591.1:0-2192 GCF_014885135.2 Alexandromys fortis
CACACACACACACACACACCCAACCCTGGATAATAAGCTCATGTACATGTCTCCTGTCATCAACAAAGATCAACTCAGAGCCTGTCTTGTTTAGTCTACATACCCAATTACAGCCCTCGCTCTTTACTAAATTACTTGAGAGTTGTCCTATCTACCACATTTCCAGAGGGCATTTCTATAAGACAAGGTCTCATTTTCATAACCACAACCCCATCATCATGCTTACGACTGAGTCACTCCCCAATCTCATCAGACAGCCAATCTTCAAGCTCATCATACACAATCTTCAGATTTCCAAATTCTCTCACAATTTCTTAAATGGATGGTTTGACTGACTCAGGATCCAGTCAGGAGGCAACATCTGCATTAGTAGATGTGCTTAGTAGGTCACTTAAGCTCTTAATACTCTAGGTCTCCCAGGATTAAGTATTGTTACTAGTTATGAGAACACAGGAAGGAGAAACTCTGGGGAGGTCTGTCTGAGGCAGCACTGACATTTCTGCAGATGTGCCTTCACACTCCAAGCTCCTCTGTCTAGGTTTCTTGTTGTTGCTCTTATTTTTAGTCAAGGCATCATTCTCTAACTGTGATGGTTTGAGTAAAAATGGTCCCATGGGCTCATATATGCAAATACTGAACCAGCAGGGAGTTGCACTATTTGCAAAGGATTAGGGGTGTGGCCTTGTTGGAGGAAGTGTGCCAATGGGGGTGGACTTGGAGGTT
This sequence comes from Alexandromys fortis, assembly GCF_014885135.2. Taxonomy (NCBI): domain Eukaryota; kingdom Metazoa; phylum Chordata; class Mammalia; order Rodentia; family Cricetidae; genus Alexandromys; species Alexandromys fortis. Next base: position 724 of record NW_026072591.1, read on the forward strand.
TCAAAAGCCCACACTAGCCAGTCTGTATTATCAGTTTCTGTCTCCCTCCGACTCTGTCTGTCTGTCTTTCTGCCTGTGGATCAGGATAAAACTCAGCTATTGTTCTAGTGCCATGACTGCCACCTTGCTCCCGCTGTGCCCCGCCCCCATGATGATAATAAAATAACCCTCTCTGAAACTGTCAGCAAGCCTCCAATTAAATACTTTCAAGATTTGCCTTGGTCATGGTGCCTCTCCACAGCAACAGAACAATAGCTCTGAAATTTCAGAAATTCTCCTATCACAGCCTTTTAAGTATTGAAATCACAGGCATGAGCCATAACACATGGTTGAAAGTTCTTGATCTCATTTCAAGTTAGTTTCTCCTTTTAAAAGTTCTATCTATCTAATCTATCTGTCTATCTCTCTCTATCATTTTACTGCATTTCAGCAATATCCATCTATCTTGGGGGGGTGTTGAGACAGGGTTTCTCTGTAGCTTTGGAGCCCATCTATCATTTTCTCATATACTAGCAACATCTATCCATCTGTCTGTCTGCCTACCTACCCACTTACCTACCTATCTAATAGTCAAAATGCCCAAATCTTTCCTCAGGGCATTTTCCAGTTGTTACAGTTTTCATCTGAACTACTGACTTACCTAGCATTTCCTATTCATTCGTTAATTCACTTGCTGAACAAACTTCTGTACTTCGATTTTGTAACTGAACAAGATAATTTAATCTTTCCATCCTCGCAGAGCAAACCCGTAATTATGTTCATTTGTTGACAAAAAAAAGCGGTATCAACTGATGTACATAAAGGAGTGACTCTCAACATTTCTCTTAACTGCACTCGCAGTTGAAAAAGTACTGGAGAACTGAATTCAGCCAGCTCTCCCTTGGCTGGCCGCTGGTGAAGGATGCCACGGTGTAGATATGCACTAGGATGTCTGCACCCAAAGGAGGCGCACTGCATTCTGGGACAGTCTTTGTCAAGACACAGCAAATAAAAAGAGCCACATTAAGAGAATGCCATCTGAATAAGCACAGAGAAGAACACGCATTCATATGAAGAGTGGGGGGCTGGTAGGAACCGAAAGCCCACTTCAGCTCTGAGGTGGTACTGGTGGTTAGGAGCCAGGGACAGCAATGAGATCTGGGGGCTGGGAAGGTATCTTAGTGAGTAAAATACTTGTACAAGTGTGAGGAGCTGAAGTCTTTACTAGTATCCATGAGGACCCAACACCCATGTGAGAACTGCTGGGCAAAGCAGTGAGCACCTGGAACCCCAGCAAAGATGGGGATTCTGGGCTCATTGGCCAGTCAGCCTAGTCACAGGTAAGATCCAGGATCAGGGAGAGACCTTGCCTCAAAGGATCAGGTGGAGAGAAACTTAGAAAGGTACCCTGATGCCAATCTGGTCTCTGTACATGCTTGCAAGAGAACATCTACATGTGCATGCGGTACACACACACACACACACACACA
>NW_026072592.1:0-838 GCF_014885135.2 Alexandromys fortis
CTTGGATTCACAGTTAAACTGGTCAGCAAGATGGACACAGTGCTTGTTCCCCAATGGTGGCAGCAGGAGTTGGTGGTGCCCTTCATGTAGCCCGATCATCTTAATTTCTTATTCCTGTAGAAGTTTAATCACATATATAAATGAATTATTTTCCATTCCTTCATCCTTTTACTACATAACTTATGCTATAGAACATCATATAAGAAGACCATGTTGATCTGCTGGCTCATGTGGATTCCCTCTTAGCTTTTGGGTCTCCCAGGGAAATGTGGAGTTCTGTAATGAGGGGACCAGCCCTACCTGCAGGTCACTAGTGTGATGACAGAAGTGTTCAAACAGTCACATAGTTCAGTGTCATCACTGATTTAACTTTGTCTTTGCAGATTTCAGTTTATCTTCTTGATTATGGGATTTCTTAAACATTCCACACAGATCCCCCAAAGGCACATGTGACCCATCATCCTGGACCTAAAGGTGATGTCACCCTGAGGTGCTGGGCCATGGGCTTCTACCCTGCTGACATCACCCTGACCTGGCAGAGGGAGGAGGAGGAACAGACTCAGGACATGGAGCTGGTGGAGACCAGACCTTCTGGAGATGGAACCTTCCAGAAGTGGGCATCTCTCGTGGTTCCTTCTGGGGAGGAGCACAAATACACATGCCATGTGCACCATGAGGGGCTGCCTGAGCCCCTGACCCTGAGATGGGGTAAGGAGGGAGTGGGTGCAGAGCTGGGGACAGGGAAAGGTGGAACCTTATGCAAACCCTGAGCAGGGTCAGGGCTGAGAGCTGTGTAATGACCCTCACCTTCCCTCCCTGTCCTTCCTTTCCCAGAGTC
>NW_026072592.1:4598-5899 GCF_014885135.2 Alexandromys fortis
ATCATTGTAGCTGTGGTGGCTGTTGTGAGGAAGAGGAGGAGAAACACAGGTAGGAAAGGGCAGGGTCTGAGTTCTCTCTCAGTCCCTTTTAAAAGAGTCTCTGCCTCATTAATGGGAAACACATCCACACCCCTCATTGCTGCTGTCTCTAAGCTGGGTCTGCTGTCAGTTCTGGAAACTTCCTAGGGCCAGGGACTTCCCTGGTCTCTCACAGCTTTTCTTCTCACAGGTGGAAAAGAAGTCAACTATGCTCCGGCTCCAGGTAAGAGTGGTGAGCAGGATTGTCCCTGAGGCCTGTGGGGTTAAGCTGGCGTATTTGGGGAGCTCTGGAAATACATAATAGCTCCTGCAGTAAATCTTCTAGTGGCCAAGTTTTTACCTTCCCATGAATACATATATTTTTACCCCAGGCAGGGAGAGTTGCCAGAGCTCCGATGTGTCTCTCCCAGACTGTAAAGGTGACCCTCTGCGACCTGAGGGGCAGAGTGAACATGATTGGGTTTCAGGGACTCCCAGAATCACCTTTGAGTGAGTGGTGGGTTGCTGGGATGTTGTCTTCACAGTGATTGTTCATGACTCTTATTCTGTAGCGTGAAGACAGCTGCCTGGTGTGGATGGAGTGACAGACGATGTGTTCAGGTCTCTCCTGTGACATCCAGAGCCCCTCAGTTCACTCTCAGCAATAGTGTCTGATGTTCCCTGTGATCCCGTGGGCTCAATGTGAAGAACTGGGAGCCCAGCCCACCCCTGCACACCTGACCCTGTCCCTGCACTGCCCTGTTCCCTTCCACAGCCAACCTTCCTGTTCCTGCAGACAGGAGGGGACATCTCCATCCTGTCTCCTCCATGCTGCCCTGAGCTGCAGCCCTGACTTCCCCTCTGAAAATAAGAATCTGAACGTGAACTTGATTGTTCATGTCCTTGATCTCAAAGGTTGATTGGTGGTAAAATAAAGGATTGAGATAGAATTTATGGAGGAAATAAATGGCAGCGTGGAGAACCTCCCAGAATCTGTGTTCACTGTGCTGTGTGCATCTGGTGGGACAGGATGAGGCTGTGGGAACTGAGTGAGAACAGGGCTGTGCCCAGGTGGAGCTCCGTATGTAATTGGCTGTGGCTCTCTGTCCCCTCCCAGCTCTGTTGTCTTCATCACTTAGAGCCAAAGGCTGACATCTATGATCACAGGGACACTGGGATGGCCAGAGCCTTGTCCTGTCCCCAGGATTATGAGCCGCCAGGGCTGCTGTGACAGTCAGGGCTGTTGTCCTGGCTGTGACACTTTCCCCTGTCTTTAGTGTTGA
>NW_026072593.1:0-2195 GCF_014885135.2 Alexandromys fortis
AAAAACACATGCCTAAAAATCATTTTCTCCAGCAGAAAGATGTGGAAGGTGTCACCCTGGAGCCACTGTCCTTCAGTAGTCGTGCTTTTTAACAGCCGCGGCACCTAATGGGGTGAATTGCTGTCCGTTTTATTGGGCAAGCCACTGAGGGGAGCTTGCTGGGACTTGGAAAGGGTTTTTTTGTTTGTTTGTTTGTTTTTCGAGACAGGATTTCTCTGTGGCTTTGGAGCCTGTCCTGGAACTAGCTCTATAGACCAGGCTGGTCTCGAACTCACAGAGATCAGCCTGCCTCTGCCTCCCGAGTGCTGGGATTAAAGACGTGCGCCACCACCGCCCGGCTTTGGAAAGGGTTTTCCAGGGCCATATAGGACCCGCAGTGGAGGGGCAAGTGTGTGAGGGGGCCCGGTGAGCCGCTCAGATGAGGGTTGGTGGCAAACAGCTCAGAAGTATTTAGAGACCCACACTGGCCACTGTTCGAATTTGTTGTTCAGTGTGCGGGTGCGGGTCCTGGGAACTGAGTTTGAGGGTTCTCTCATGCTAAGGGGCCCTATTACTAGGCTAATATTTCCAGCCCTCTTAAGAGCCTGCTGGCTGGCTTGGAAACGCCTGCATTTCTCAAACAAAAAGAAGACATGAGGTCTGACAATTTTTTTGTTTCCGCTTTTATTTGCCCCAAGACCTTTCCGGGTTTGCAGAGTCACTAAAGCTTTCCTGGGAATACGGACGGCCACCTGCGGAGCGGACCTTTCCCGTGGCCACCAAAAGCCTCTTAGTAACTGAGCAGGAGGAGTGGGGTGGAGTCAAGTGTGGATCGGGAGGCGCAGCCTTCAGCCAACCAATGAGAAGGCAGAGGGACAGAGTGTCTGTCAAGGCACTGGGTATTAAGTTCACAGGTCAAGGTAGACCAGTGCTTGGGCGATTGGTCCGAATCCAAATCCAGGGGCGGGTCGTGGTAGCAATCTCTCACTTGTCCAGTCAGTCAGTTTGCAGTGGCCTTCTGAAGAGGTGGGGCTGCCCGGGTAGCGCGTGGGGAGGAACGCGCAGCCACCGCCCACTCCCAGCGCGGAGCACCCCCACTTCCTGTTTTGAGAATTGCTGCTACCTGATCCAAGGTTCAATGAGGTGTGTTCCTCAAACTAGCACCTTCATGCCTAGGGTCCCCAGAGCCCCAGCTCCTCTGTCTATAGGTGCCGCTGGCCACAGGGCCACCATTGTTGGGTCTCTTGGCTGCCTGAAGGAAATGGCAGGACATCGGGCAGAGGATGGGCTGGGTGGCTCAAGCTAAGAGGTATTCCAGCCTCCCCCAAAGGTGGACTGCAAGATTTTGCACATCAAGACTTTGCTTCCCCTAAGTAACAAGGCGAACCCTAAGAAAAACATACATAGATCCACCTGGAAAGTGGAAACAGACAAGATTGCCTGACAAAATTGGGAGCATGGGGGTGGGGGAAGTAGGGAGAGCGGAAGGGGAAGATGAGGGGAGTGGGGAGGAGAACTTGAGGGAACAGAAACGGGATAGTCGAGATGGAGGAAGGATAGAGATGAGAGCAAGGAAAGAGATATGTTGATTGTGGGACCATTAAGGGACTAGCAAGAAACCTGGCTCTAGAGGAATTCCCAGGAATCCACAGGATGACCCCAGCTAAGACCCTAAGCAATAGAGGAAAGGGTGCCCGAACTGACTTTACCTTGTAAGTCAAACTGATGAGTATCTTAAATATCACCATAGAACCTTCATCCAGCAACTGATGGAAACAGAAGCAAGAGACCCGCATCAGAGCTCTGGACTGAGCTCCCAAAGCCCAGTTGAAGAGTGGGAGGAGAGAGAATATGAGCAAAGGTCAAGACTATGATGGGTTCACCCACTGAAACAGTCTGCCTGAGCTAACGGGAGCTCACCAACTCCAGCTGGACAGGGAGGGACCCAGCATATGTCCAAACTAGTCCCTCTGAATGTGGTTGACAGTTGCGTGGCTGGGGCAGACTGAGGGGCCACTGGCAGTGGCATCAAGATTTATCCCTACCGCATGTACTTGTTTTTTTTTTTTGGAACCTATTCTTTTTGGATGGATACTTTGCTCAGCCTACATATAGTAGGGAGGGCCTTGGACCTTCCCCAAAGCAATGTACCTTACCCTCTCTGAGGAGTGGATGGGGGGACTGAGGGGGTGGAGAGGGGCTAGGTGTAGGGAAGG
>NW_026072594.1:0-2133 GCF_014885135.2 Alexandromys fortis
CCTGCCTCTGCCTCCCGAGTGCTGGGATTAAAGGCGCGCGCCACCATTGCCCGGCTTGAGATTTTTTTTTTGGAACAGGGTTCTTCATAATGAGACTCCGAAGAAGATTCCCATTTGGCTAGTTGATGCCTAGGGACATTGTGGAGTCTTCTGGAGCTGGAGTTAGGTAACCTTGTGAGGCCTCTTCACATAGGTGCTTAGAACTCAACTCAGGTCCTCTGGAAGAGTAGCATGTGCTAATATACACTGGACCATATCTCTAGCCCTCCTTTATCATTATTTTCTTTTTTCCCTCTGTGGTACCATTCAACCCCTGAATTTACTTCCCGACTATCTGTCTGCATTCTGGTCAATTGCAGCTAGGGCTTTGGGAGGGCAGAATGCCCTTGCTGTGTTTGAATGTTCCAAGTCCTAGAAATGGCTCAGACACCTGCGAATGAATAGGAATGAGGGAGTTAATGAGTGAAGAATCATACAAGGGAACTTATTTGAAGGAATCTCATGTTGGTAGATAACAAAATAGATTAATGACATGGTTTAAGTTTTAATTTCCCATTACTTATGAATTTTAGATATGTGTATGAGAGATAGTAGCAAAAACTTCTGAATTAAATCAGCCAATATACTTTACAGATATACTGGCCTCAGAATGGAAACCCGGACATGTGTCATATTGGGGAAAGGGTTTTGCTTTTGTTTCCACAGGAGAAGAAAGGCTATGGATACTATCAAAATTGATGAATATTTGACTTGAACAAGAGATACCTCATAATTAGAAGAGATGATATTTCATAAAACAGCATGGATGTTTAATCTTCCTACCTAGATTTAATCTACTACCTAAACTAGGTTAGTAGTTTAACCTACCTAGAAAACTATGAAACAATTTTCACTTTATCAGATATAAAGTGAATGTTCCCCAAAATTAGGGTTGGTGAAGGATTGTGTTTCTGTCTCTTCAGAAGAATAAAGGTATCCAGCTAAGTAATATGAAGACCACTGGAATAATGAGAGATCTGAAGAAAAATGACAAACCATCCAGAAAAAAAGGTCTCAAGAAAAGAGTAAATTGGCCTATTGGCATATCACATATCTAACAGGATAAAATTTCATAAATCTTTCCAAATGTTTGTTTCTGTGGTTTTCTACAGACATACAATGCCAATGGTGTTTTTGTAGTTGCAGTAAAATTCAGGATTAAAGCTGGCTTTGAAATGTGCTAGACTTTGTTGACTCTCCAAGGGAAGCCTTACCTTTCATGAGGAGTCCATGGGGGAAAGGTGGGAGGAGCAGGAGGAGGGGAGGGAGTGGGAACTAGAATGGCATGTAAAATGAGAAAAGATTTTTTTAAAAATAGATAAATAAATAAAGAAAATTTAAAAAGCTGTCTTTGGAGTTAAAATGTGGCTCTCTTTTTCTCTAAATCCAAGCATGCTTACTAAAGTGAAATCCAGAATCTCTATCTCATGTCAGAAGAGCCACCTGATATGGGACAGAAGAAAAACAAATATTTAAGTACTATTTTATTGCCACTAATCTCATAATCTTTTAGTTTTATATTGTATCTTTAAAGCTTTTCTTAAGGCAAACATTATCACAAAATTTATAAGATTAATATATATGTATTTTAAAATTTTGTCATGATATTAATGGTCATATATAGTACTAATTAATTCTAGGCAAAATCTTCATTTACCCTTCCTGTACATGATTTCAGGTTTGAGTCTCTAACAGTTTTTTTTTTTGCATTTATTTCATGTTGAATTTATTCCCATGCCATAAGTTTTTGTTTCTTCAGTTTCTTCTGGGATATATTTTTCTTCTGTGCAACCTCCTCTTCTGGCTTTGGAACAATCTGTTCCTTTTCAGTGAGGATCATCTCGATGTGGCAGGGGGAGCCCATGTATGGGTTAATCCGGCCATGAGCTCTGTAAGTTCGTCGGCGCACCTTAGGTGCTTTGTTCACCTGGATGTGCTCAATGACCAGAGAGTCCACATCTAAACCCTTCAGTTCAGCATTGCTCTCTGCATTTTTAAGCATGTGCAGCAAACATTCTGTACTCTTTTTTGGCCACCGACCCTGTGTCCAGCCCTACTGTTTGGCCTGGGCGCACCTACTGACTCCACCATTGT
>NW_026072595.1:0-5000 GCF_014885135.2 Alexandromys fortis
AATCTTCTTAGAAAGAGATTCTTCTTTTTATCTAATTAAATCAAATTAATTAATTAATTAATTTTTTGGTTTTTTTGAGACAGGGTTTCTCTGTAGCTTTGAAGCCTGTCCTGGAACTAGTAGCTCTTGTAGACCAGGCTGGCCTCAAACTCACAGGTATCTACCCGCCTCTGCCTCCCGAGTGCTGGGATTAAAGGCGTGCACCACCACTGCCTGGCTTCTTTTCTTAAAAAATCTAACCTCTTTTGTCTAGTTTTCTCCCTGACCATGAACATAATAACTTTTAACCAATCCCCCAAATGATGTTAAACATCCATAATGCACCAACCAACCAAAACCCACCTGCCCAACCTCTTGGGAATGTGGGCATTGTGGTCTTAAAATTACTTCCCACTGTCTGGAGGCAACAGCATCTATAGGGGACTCTGAGAAAATTGAGATAATGTTTATTCCTTAAAATAAAACCAACGGACTATGAATTAGTACCAACAAAATAGTCCCTTATTCTTGGTTTTTCTCCTGTCCCACGCTAGGCGACTCTTCTGCCATGAGACGGAGACTGGATTTTCCTCTAACACACATTGCTTGGGTTTACTGAAGAGGAGAACCACGCTCCAACTCCAAAGTCAGCTTTAATTTTCAATAGAATTGGGACTGCAAGAAGCCCGCTTGTCTTACACCCCAGAGGAGAGCAGAAGCAAACAGCTGGAAAGGTTTATGGACGTTCATCCTGTTGGAAATGTGATGTCTCAGCAGGTCAGTCTGCTCTGTTATATACATGTTTTCTGGACGATTTGTCCTTTTCCTTCCGCTCTCCCATTTGTCCAGTGGTCTTCTTAGTTGGATGCTTTTATTCTCCTGGAAAGACAAAAACAAAACTCTGCCCCAACCCTATGTAGCGTGAATTCTAATTGGTCTTAAAAATAAAACCCAGAGTCAGACATTGGGGGTGAAAGCTGAAAGAGCAGAGCAGCCAGTCACTAGTTGTCACCCCTGTGACCTCCTCAGATCGAATGGGGTATCCTGTCTCTCCAAGTCCTCAGACTCTGAGCTCCTGTCTCTCCTGCCCTATATTCCTCCCTCTGCCCAGCCATATCCCTTCCTGTTTCTACCTCCCTAGTGCTGGAATTAAAGGTGTGAGCCACCACCACCCAGCTGGTGCTCCTGCTTGTATGTTAATTGGATAAAATTGGTTTTCTGTCAGATGATGGTGGCACACGCCTTTAATCCCAGCACTTGAGAAGCAGAGACAGGTGGATCTCTGTGAGTTTGAGGCCAGCCTGGTCTGCAGAGTGGATTCCAGGATGGCCAGGGCTGTTACACAAAGAAATCCTGTCTTGAAAAAAAAAAAAGCAAACAAAAATAAATAATTGGGAGCTGGGAGGTTGGGGTGAGTTCAAGGCCAGCCTGGTCTACAAGAGCTAGTTCCAGGACAGGCTCCAAAGCTACAGAGAAACCCTGTCTTGAAAAAAAAAAAAGCAAACAAAAATAAATAATTGGGAGCTGGGAGGTTGGGGTGAGTTCAAGGCCAGCCTGGTCTACAAGAGCTAGTTCCAGGACAGGCTCCAAAGCTACAGAGAAACCCTGTCTTGAAAAAAAAAAAAGCAAACAAAAATAAATAATTGGGAGCTGGGAGGTTGGGGTGAGTTCAAGGCCAGCCTGGTCTACAAGAGCTAGTTCCAGGACAGGCTCCAAAGCTACAGAGAAACCCTGTCTTGAAAAAAAAAAAAGCAAACAAAAATAAATAATTGGGAGCTGGGAGGTTGGGGTGAGTTCAAGGCCAGCCTGGTCTACAAGAGCTAGTTCCAGGACAGGCTCCAAAGCTACAGAGAAACCCTGTCTTGAAAAAAAAAAAAGCAAACAAAAATAAATAATTGGGAGCTGGGAGGTTGGGGTGAGTTCAAGGCCAGCCTGGTCTACAAGAGCTAGTTCCAGGACAGGCTCCAAAGCTACAGAGAAACCCTGTCTTGAAAAAAAAAAAAGCAAACAAAAATAAATAATTGGGAGCTGGGAGGTTGGGGTGAGTTCAAGGCCAGCCTGGTCTACAAGAGCTAGTTCCAGGACAGGCTCCAAAGCTACAGAGAAACCCTGTCTTGAAAAAAAAAAAAGCAAACAAAAATAAATAATTGGGAGCTGGGAGGTTGGGGTGAGTTCAAGGCCAGCCTGGTCTACAAGAGCTAGTTCCAGGACAGGCTCCAAAGCTACAGAGAAACCCTGTCTTGAAAAAAAAAAAAGCAAACAAAAATAAATAATTGGGAGCTGGGAGGTTGGGGTGAGTTCAAGGCCAGCCTGGTCTACAAGAGCTAGTTCCAGGACAGGCTCCAAAGCTACAGAGAAACCCTGTCTTGAAAAAAAAAAAAGCAAACAAAAATAAATAATTGGGAGCTGGGAGGTTGGGGTGAGTTCAAGGCCAGCCTGGTCTACAAGAGCTAGTTCCAGGACAGGCTCCAAAGCTACAGAGAAACCCTGTCTTGAAAAAAAAAAAAGCAAACAAAAATAAATAATTGGGAGCTGGGAGGTTGGGGTGAGTTCAAGGCCAGCCTGGTCTACAAGAGCTAGTTCCAGGACAGGCTCCAAAGCTACAGAGAAACCCTGTCTTGAAAAAAAAAAAAGCAAACAAAAATAAATAATTGGGAGCTGGGAGGTTGGGGTGAGTTCAAGGCCAGCCTGGTCTACAAGAGCTAGTTCCAGGACAGGCTCCAAAGCTACAGAGAAACCCTGTCTTGAAAAAAAAAAAAGCAAACAAAAATAAATAATTGGGAGCTGGGAGGTTGGGGTGAGTTCAAGGCCAGCCTGGTCTACAAGAGCTAGTTCCAGGACAGGCTCCAAAGCTACAGAGAAACCCTGTCTTGAAAAAAAAAAAAGCAAACAAAAATAAATAATTGGGAGCTGGGAGGTTGGGGTGAGTTCAAGGCCAGCCTGGTCTACAAGAGCTAGTTCCAGGACAGGCTCCAAAGCTACAGAGAAACCCTGTCTTGAAAAAAAAAAAAGCAAACAAAAATAAATAATTGGGAGCTGGGAGGTTGGGGTGAGTTCAAGGCCAGCCTGGTCTACAAGAGCTAGTTCCAGGACAGGCTCCAAAGCTACAGAGAAACCCTGTCTTGAAAAAAAAAAAAGCAAACAAAAATAAATAATTGGGAGCTGGGAGGTTGGGGTGAGTTCAAGGCCAGCCTGGTCTACAAGAGCTAGTTCCAGGACAGGCTCCAAAGCTACAGAGAAACCCTGTCTTGAAAAAAAAAAAAGCAAACAAAAATAAATAATTGGGAGCTGGGAGGTTGGGGTGAGTTCAAGGCCAGCCTGGTCTACAAGAGCTAGTTCCAGGACAGGCTCCAAAGCTACAGAGAAACCCTGTCTTGAAAAAAAAAAAAGCAAACAAAAATAAATAATTGGGAGCTGGGAGGTTGGGGTGAGTTCAAGGCCAGCCTGGTCTACAAGAGCTAGTTCCAGGACAGGCTCCAAAGCTACAGAGAAACCCTGTCTTGAAAAAAAAAAAAGCAAACAAAAATAAATAATTGGGAGCTGGGAGGTTGGGGTGAGTTCAAGGCCAGCCTGGTCTACAAGAGCTAGTTCCAGGACAGGCTCCAAAGCTACAGAGAAACCCTGTCTTGAAAAAAAAAAAAGCAAACAAAAATAAATAATTGGGAGCTGGGAGGTTGGGGTGAGTTCAAGGCCAGCCTGGTCTACAAGAGCTAGTTCCAGGACAGGCTCCAAAGCTACAGAGAAACCCTGTCTTGAAAAAAAAAAAAGCAAACAAAAATAAATAATTGGGAGCTGGGAGGTTGGGGTGAGTTCAAGGCCAGCCTGGTCTACAAGAGCTAGTTCCAGGACAGGCTCCAAAGCTACAGAGAAACCCTGTCTTGAAAAAAAAAAAAGCAAACAAAAATAAATAATTGGGAGCTGGGAGGTTGGGGTGAGTTCAAGGCCAGCCTGGTCTACAAGAGCTAGTTCCAGGACAGGCTCCAAAGCTACAGAGAAACCCTGTCTTGAAAAAAAAAAAAGCAAACAAAAATAAATAATTGGGAGCTGGGAGGTTGGGGTGAGTTCAAGGCCAGCCTGGTCTACAAGAGCTAGTTCCAGGACAGGCTCCAAAGCTACAGAGAAACCCTGTCTTGAAAAAAAAAAAAGCAAACAAAAATAAATAATTGGGAGCTGGGAGGTTGGGGTGAGTTCAAGGCCAGCCTGGTCTACAAGAGCTAGTTCCAGGACAGGCTCCAAAGCTACAGAGAAACCCTGTCTTGAAAAAAAAAAAAGCAAACAAAAATAAATAATTGGGAGCTGGGAGGTTGGGGTGAGTTCAAGGCCAGCCTGGTCTACAAGAGCTAGTTCCAGGACAGGCTCCAAAGCTACAGAGAAACCCTGTCTTGAAAAAAAAAAAAGCAAACAAAAATAAATAATTGGGAGCTGGGAGGTTGGGGTGAGTTCAAGGCCAGCCTGGTCTACAAGAGCTAGTTCCAGGACAGGCTCCAAAGCTACAGAGAAACCCTGTCTTGAAAAAAAAAAAAGCAAACAAAAATAAATAATTGGGAGCTGGGAGGTTGGGGTGAGTTCAAGGCCAGCCTGGTCTACAAGAGCTAGTTCCAGGACAGGCTCCAAAGCTACAGAGAAACCCTGTCTTGAAAAAAAAAAAAGCAAACAAAAATAAATAATTGGGAGCTGGGAGGTTGGGGTGAGTTCAAGGCCAGCCTGGTCTACAAGAGCTAGTTCCAGGACAGGCTCCAAAGCTACAGAGAAACCCTGTCTTGAAAAAAAAAAAAGCAAACAAAAATAAATAATTGGGAGCTGGGAGGTTGGGGTGAGTTCAAGGCCAGCCTGGTCTACAAGAGCTAGTTCCAGGACAGGCTCCAAAGCTACAGAGAAACCCTGTCTTGAAAAAAAAAAAAGCAAACAAAAATAAATAATTGGGAGCTGGGAGGTTGGGGTGAGTTCAAGGCCAGCCTGGTCTACAAGAGCTAGTTCCAGGACAGGCTCCAAAGCTACAGAGAAACCCTGTCTTGAAAAAA
>NW_026072596.1:0-2160 GCF_014885135.2 Alexandromys fortis
GTGGGGGGGGGGAAATGGGAGGCTGGGAGGAGGCGGAAACTTTTTTTTTTCTTCTTATTCTCAATAAAAAAAAGAGAAAAAAAAAGAAAAAAAAAAGCTTTCCTTCAGACTGAATTTTGGGCCTATTAATCCAATTGTAATCAAATTGCTCCATAGTACTATTCTTAATAAATTTTCTTTCCCACAGATTCTTTGATTCTTAGCTTTTGTAATGTTTATTAAATTCTTAAATTCTTAGAAATAAAGTAATCTTTTTTTGGTACAAAGCCATAATCCATGGCACCTTTTAAAATATTTTATTTCACTAGATTAGTAGGGTTTTGGAGTGAGGGTCATGTTCAAATTGCAATATACATTTGCATGAAATGGTCTTTGATTTATTTTTATTTTAAGATATTTCATTTATTTCTGCTTCACATTGCCTCTTTGTATTAAAAACAGCTATTGAAATGTAACAGAAATGAATTCATTAAATTTAATTTTTAGCAGAGAAATGCTGCATTTCCTGGAAGCAGCCCCTGTTTCCCATTTTTTATACATATTTCTTAAAGCATTTATCATAGAGTGCAGTGTTTAGAGCTTTATAATATAAAAATATCTGTTTCACTAATGATAACTTAGTTGAACAGGATAACTTACTAAAATTTAGTGATTCATCTAAATTAATTGTCTTCATATTTTGTTTGCACTAAAGAAAACAGATTTTAATATATATATATATATATATATATACATATATGTAATATGTGAGTTAATATATATAATTGAATGACATATATATCTTAATGTAGAGGAAGTGAAAGGGTCTTGAAAGGTGAGAACTTACTGAACAAGTGCATGGCCAAATTCTCAACCCACTTCCCAGAAAAGTGCTTCCTCTACCCCATGGTGGTCACTTTTCCCTGTTAATGAATTTCAGAATGGTTTTCCTGAAACAATTCCAACAATTCCATGTGACTTGAGAGTAAAAATACATCTTCCATCCATGTTTTCTTTTTCTTTCCTTTTTTTTTTTTGTGAAATTTTTGAAAGTTGGGAGGTACCACAAGAAGAACTTACTTTGATTTCCCTTCGATCATTTTGGTTATCTTCACATAATTGAATGGAATCACCCCATAAATGGTACAAACAAGTGTGTTGGGACAAATTTCAGCAAAAAGTCCCTTCAAAGAAGGGGTATAGACTGACATGTATCAAAAATTCACCCTCCTTGAGTTCTTAAATCATAGCGACATAAAGAGATGAAATGTCTTTGAAAGAAACCTGAGCAATAGAATGAATCTACCTTCTTTAGCACAGCACAAAGCACAGTTGAAGCCTTTAATATTATGGAATAATATATATATATACATATATATATACATATATATACATACACATATATTATATCATACATAAGCCCCAATAAGCCTGTGTAGTTGATATTACTTTCCATGTCATTGAGACAAGAATGCCTGAATGCTATACCTGTTTTGTAGAGGAGATATTTTATATTGAAAGAAGTGAAGGAAATGTACTTTTATCAGAGATTAAAATATTTATTTTATGTTAAATAACTGGAAGATAGAATTGTGGGGTTTGATTATAGAGTGTTTGATCTGAGATTTGTCAGTGCATACCACAGTTAATTCTCGGGAAAGTGCACCTTTCGCTGAAGTAGTTACTCTCCAGCATTCAGTACAGAAAAGTAAGCTCTCCTAGCTGACTCACATGTAAAATAAGAACAAGATGCTAACCTCACCAGACAATACGTGGATACTGCCAAACATTATTCAGTCCTAAGATTCTCTATTCAGTACTTTATCATTTTACTATGTGATATTTGCTTTTAGACATTAACATGAGGAAGAAAAAAGAAAACAGAAAGACAATCCATAAAGTATAATTGGTGTTTGGAGAACTGAGGTTACTGGTGACTGAAAGCCACTTGAGTCTGATGACTCCTTCAGGATCTTTGTGATAGTGTTTGCTGGTTTCTCTTTCTCCCTCCCGATTAAAAAAAAAAAGTTCAAACCACTAAAACCACTTAGAAAACTGGCTACTTGTAACAGGAAAATCCAGCTCCTTGTCTCAGAACTCCTTTACCATGACAAATTATTAACCTCAAACAGTATCTTGTTCCTAGTTAAAAAAAAAAAAAAAAAAAAAAAAAAAACTCCA
>NW_026072597.1:0-2193 GCF_014885135.2 Alexandromys fortis
ATACTGTTTAGTCAATAGTTTAAGCATATTTCTAGTTAGCTTATAAATCTTATATTAACCATTCCTATTATTCTATATCTCTTCCAGCCTGGCTACATTCTGCTCTGCTATAGGCCAAAGTCGATTCTCTATTAATCAATGATATTAAAACGTATGCACGACACAACATACCCTGAAGGAGGCAACAAACCATAATGTTTTGCCTCTGTAATGAAACTCTTTACTATAAGCAGAAGGATTAGTAGAAAAGGAACCCAGCCACTTTTCTATCTGAGAGAGATCTGGAAGAGAAAAGGGAACATGAACTTTCATAATGCCACCGACTCCCACTTCCCTGAGAGGGCAGAGAAGGGCGGAGATATGGTAGGATCTGATATGGGAGGGGACTGGGGAGGATTGGGAGAAGCTAGCCCAGTGTGCAGAGGGGGGTACAAGGGTGGAAAGATGAGGTAGAAGGGGGAGGCAGGGAGAAAGGTGGGTAAGGTAGAAGTTGACCTTGAGATGGGATAGGCGAGGATAGGGAAGGAGAGAAATGTGGAGAATGTTGCTACACAGGAGGGGTTGAGCAGTGTGGGGTTGATGGAGTGGGGGAGGGGCCAGTGCTTCTGGATGCATAGTCCAGCTGAAATTATAGGAGACCCAATTCCCAGATGACCAGGAATTTGGAGGCGTCATGGCTCTAGCAACCAAAACCAATGCTGTGAGACACTGGCTACTGAGAGAAGGGCAAGAGAGAAGAGTCCAAAAGCCATGAACATATGTAAGTTCTACCCATTTATCCTTAAGGTGACAAAAATTTTCTAGGTCCTGGAGGATGCTGAAGCTCAAGGCTTCCTTCTGGTGGCCAATGCGTCCCATTGTCAAGACTGTATTGAGGCCACATCGCAGTACATAGGGAAATTAGCCATTGGGACAGATTGTATTGGACAGCCCCAATTTATAAAGATTTGTAAGAGGCATCCCAGGAGCAACAGCAGATCTGACTTTGAACTGCAAGTGTGCATTTTAAAGTCTATGCCCAACTGCATGACTTAAGTGTATTACAGTGTGTCTACCAAAATAGCTCTTAGGCCTAAATGGGGTCATGAAAATTGAATGATAGGTGTCCCCAAAACAAACAAAACTCACTGCAGATGGTGAGATTGGATTCTTGGAGCTGGCCTGTGTCTTCCACAAGAGTCAGATAGTCAATAGAAGTAATTATGAATGGGTTCCCCCAAACCCTATAGCATAGACAAGAAAAAGGGACTCACCAAGACGCAGCTGCTCTTGTCTGGGAGCCAATTTTAGCATGGCATGGAGAGCTAGGGTTGTGGACAAGGGCACTTTTGACACCTGGCCATAGGCTGCAGGGAAAGGCTGCCTTATTTGAGTGGGATCTCCAGACGAAAAAATATTTTCTAATGCAAGCTCTCTACCTATGCAAAAATCCCAATCAAGCCCAATCACAACAAGCCAAATTAAAGAATATCAGGGATTTAATGGAATTCCTGCACTCTTGGGTGACCCCAAGGAGAACCGGGAAGCCTCCAATGCAACTACCAGGGTGGAGGGCGAGACCAGCCCGGTGGTGGTGACACATGTCTTTAATCCCAGCACTTGGGAGGCAAAGGCAGGTGGATCTCTCTGAGTTTAAGGCCATCCTGGTCTACAAGAGCTAGTTCCACGACAGGCTTCAAAGCCATCGAGAAAAAAAAAACAAAAAAGCAACAACAACAACAACAACAAAAAACACGAAACAGAGAAGGCCACAAAGGGACTTTCTGGGAAGCAGTTTAAATAGACTGGAGTAGTGGTCAAGGTTTGGTAGGCACAGGGGCGGGGCCTCCAAACATGGAGGCCAGAGACCAGGACTTACACTTACAAACTCTTTGTGTGCCGAGTGTGTGTGTGTGTGTGTGTGTGTGTGTGTGCGTGCGTGAGAGAGAGAGAGAGAGAGAGATCATGTGGGAAACTAGAGGACAACTTCAGATGTCATTTCTCCTGCACCATGGAGTCCAGGGTTTTATTTGTTTGTTTTGTTGTTATTGCTGCTGTTTTGTTTCTTTTTTAATAGTCTGTCACTGTCTTAGAAAATTCTCTGTCTCTCTAGCGCTGAAATTACAAGATCTCTTCTGATTATTATTATTATTATTATTATTATTATTATTATTATTTTTGGTTTTTCGAGACAGGGTTTCTCTGTGGTATTGG
>NW_026072598.1:0-2186 GCF_014885135.2 Alexandromys fortis
ACCACATGGTGGCTCACAACCATCAGTAATGGGGTCTGGTGCCCTCTTCTGGCCGACAGAATATTGAATGCATAATAAATAAATGTTTAAAAAAAATATTGCCTCTCTGTGGATCCGTTTACACATTTACAGAGGATGTAAAACATACCAACCTGGCCGGGCGGTGGTGGCGCACACGCCTTTAGTTCCAGCACTCGGAGGCAGAGGCAGGCGGATCTTTGAGAGTTTGAGGCCAGCCTGGTCTACAAGAGCTAGTTCCAGGACAGACTCCAAAGCTATAGAGAAACCCTATCTCACAAAACAAAACAAACCCTTAATTTTGACATAACCAAATATAATTAATTACTTTATTCTTTATGACTTGTGTTTCTAAGATTCTGGGGTCAAAAGTATCTGTTGGTGGTGGGGCTGGAGAAATGGGTCAGTGGTTAAGAACATTAGCTACTCTTGCAGAAGACAGGAGTTCAATTCCAACATCCACATGAAGGCTCACAACCAGCTATAATTCCAGTTCCAGGGTATCTGAAGACGTTGAATGCATGTGGTATACAGGCATACATGTAATCTAAAAACCTATACACATAAAACTAAAAATTTCTTTGAAAAAACTTTCTCAATGTGTGTTAGCATTGTTGTTCACTGTGTGCATCCACATGCCCGCACGCGCGCGCGCGCGCGCGTGTGTGTGCACACGCAAAAATTTAAGGCCAGACTGGTATACAAAATGAATTCCAGGACAGCCAGGGCTACACAGAGAAATCCTATCTTGAAAAACAAAGACAAAAGCAAACAAAAATTGACAATTGACAACTCTGATGTCTTCTATTCCTTTTTTCTTTCCCCTGCCACATTGTTTTCACTACTGTGAATTTGTAATATGTTTACTATTTTTGGTAAAGCAACTCTCCAGCTTGGCTCAGTGTTTTCAAAAACGTCTGAAGCTGGGACTGGATGTGGTGATATAAGCCTGGAATTCAGCACTTGGGAGACATTTTAGGGAGACCCAGAGTTTGAGGCACCCTTAGGCTGCACATTGGGTTCAAGGCCATAACACAAAACAAAAACAAATAGACAAGCCAGGCTGGGTGGTGGTGGTGCACGCCTTTAATCCCAGCACTCGGGAGGCAGGCAGAGGTCTGTGAGTTTGAGGCCAGCCTGGTCTACAAGAGCTAGTTCCAGGACAGGCTCCAAGCTACAGAGAAACCCAGTCTAGGAAACAAACAAACAAAACAGCAACAATAACAAAACCAAATAGCCAAGGGCTTAGGATGTAGCTTAATGGGAGAGGCTGTCTCTTGTTCAGGTTTCTTCTTGTGTTTAAGAGATTTTTGGCCAGGTGGCCAGGCATGCAACAGCAGGCCTTTAAGGTCTTTAATCCCAGGAGGCAGAGGAAGGTGGATCTCTGTGAGTTTGAGGCCAATCTGGTCAACAGAGTTCCAGGACAGTCTGGTTACACAGGGAAACCTTGTCTTGTTTGTTTTGAGACGGAGTCTCACTGGGTACACCAGGCTGGCCTTGCACTGTGAGTCCCCACACCAGGTCAGATTTTATTTTTGTGTCTCCATGTGTGCATGCTTGCACAGGTGCCTGAGAATGCTGGAAGATGTCTGATTCATGGTAGCTGGAGTCATCTGGAAAAGCAGTACACAGTCTTAATCAACAAGCCATTTGTCGAGCCTTTATTTTAGTTTCTGAAACAGGGTCTTTCGTATTCCAGGTTCACTTCAGACTCAATATGTAACCAAGAACAACCTATAAATCCTGATTCTCCGGCTCTTATCTGTCAAGTACTAGGATTACAGATATGAACACCATGCCTGTATTTACACTGTACTAGTTTCATGTATTCTAGGCAAAGTACCAACTGAAGCACAATTTCTAACCCAAAAGTTCTACCTTTTTAAGTGTTAATTTTTTATTTTATTATTTTGTGACAGAGTCTCACCACATAGCCTTGGCTGGCTTGCAGCTACCTATGTAGACCAGGTTGGCCTCAAACTCAGATATCTGCCTGCCTTTGCCTTCCAAGTGCTGGAATTGAAGGCATGTGCTAGATATCGGCTTAAAGAATATTCTGCACTTGGTATCCCTACTTTCAGAATGTCTTTCTTACTTTTCTTTAATAAAGCTATATCCACACTCCTAAAAATGAATATATATATATATATATATATATATTTAAATCT
>NW_026072599.1:0-2190 GCF_014885135.2 Alexandromys fortis
CTGAGTTCAATTCCCAGCAACCACATGGTGGCTCACAACCATCTATAATGAGATCTGGTGCCCTCTTCTAGCATACAAACATACATGGAAGGAATATTGTACACATAATAAATAAATAAATCTTAAAAAAAAAGAAAAATAGGAGGAGGAAGAAGACAAAAAGGAAAGAATAGGTTTGCTCAAACTTGTGCTATTATTGCCCAATTCAATTTCTTTCCTTCATAGTCAAACTTAGTCAAAGAGAGGAGACTCTTCTCTAGATTCTTCTACATGACTTCATACTGCAACTAGGCTAGAAGCCACTCTTTGCCATGATGGAGAAAGCCTACTAGGTTCCCTGTGGTTTAGAAATCATACTGGCCTTAACCTATTAACGCAGAAATTCGATTCTCTAATTATAAACTAATCTTAGATTCCAGGACATACCCAGTTTGAACATGATGCATTCTTTTTGCATACTGTTGGATTCATCACTCGTCTTCTCCTTTAAGATTATGGGGACTGGAGATACGGCTCAGTGGCTAAGAGCGCTTCCTGCTCTTACAGAAGACTTGATTTCAGTTTTCAATTATGTGGCTCACAACCACCTGCAACTCTAGCTCCAAGGCACACTATGCCTCTGGTCTATGTAGCCATTTGCACTCATGTAACATGTACACATATACCCATGTGAGCATGCGCGCGCGCGCACACACACACACACACACACACACGCAAATTTTAATAAAAATTAAATTTAAAACTAATCCACTAATCTTTTTTTTTAATCCTTAATTTTATTTATTTGAGATAGGGTCTCACTGCGTAGCCAAGGATAACTCGTTCTACAGCCCAATTTAGTTGTTATTTTTGTTGCTGTGACAAAATACAATTTGCAGTGAGAACAACAGCTTAAGGACGGGTTTGATTTGGCTCCCAGTCTGAGGATTCAGTTGACCGTGGTGGAAGACTGACAGCTTAGATTGAGGCAGTTTGGTACACCTCACCCACAGTCAGGAAGCAAAGAGAGATGGAAGCTGTGTTTGCTTTCTCCTTTCTTTTTTTTAATTTAAAAAATTTAGCTGGATGTAGTGGCACACATCTTTGCTTGTCTTTTTATTTAAAGAATATGAATGAAATAAGAAAACAAAACAACCCCCCCAATCCAAAACCAAAATCAAAGCAAAAACAAAACAAAAAACCAAAAAGCAACCAAACAACAACAACAACAACAAAAAACCAAAAAATTAAAAACTGATACACACAATCTTGGGGATTGGGGATTTAGCTCAGTGGTAGAGTACTTGCCTAGCAGGCACAGGGCCCTGGTTTTATCCTAGCTCTAGGGGCAAAAACATAAAATAACAAAAAAGACTAAAGTGTATGAGTATTTTGCCTGCCTATATGTCTGTGTACCATGTGTCTGCCTGGTGCCCAGAGGTCAGAAAAGGGCATTAGATCCCCTGACACTGGAGTTACCGTGTTCTGTGGGTGCTAGGAATTGGGCCAGCTGCAAGAACAGCCAGTACTCTTAACCAATGAGCCATCTCTTGGGCTGCAGCACGTCTTTGTATCAAGTCCAGGAACTCAGCCATTGGGATAATACTGCTCACACCTAAGGTGGCTCTCCCCACTCCAAAGAACTCAACGTAAGAACTCCTTCTTGGACACGCTCTGAGATTTCTCTCCTAGATTATTCTAGATCTTGTCAAGTTGACAACATCAACCATCACACCTAGATAGACTTCAAACCCTCAATCCTGCTGTCTCTGAGTCTGAAGGCCTAGAGCCATGTAAGTGTCATCACAGTTGTTTAAAGTTAAAAACATTTCTTTTGGTGTGTGTATGTGTGTGTTAACCACATTGAAGTTTTTGTATTCTTCCAAAGCATCAAAAAGGAAAAGAAACTGAATACTTCATAACCTAGTTTCACTTAAAAAGTTATTGAGATCAGACTGGCCTCAAACTCAGTGATCTGCCTGCCTCTTCCTTCCAAATGCTAGGCCTAAAGGCATGCAGTACTATACGTGGGCTTATTTTCATTTCTATTTCATGTGTATGGGTGTTTGTCCTTCAAGTGTCAACACCACAAGAGGGTGTTGGAGCTCTTGGAACTGGAGCTACAGACAGTTGTGGGTTGGGACTCAAACTTGGGTCCTCTGGAAGAACAGCTAGTGCTTTGGACTACAGAGCCACTGCTCCTGCTCTAAA
>NW_026072600.1:0-2190 GCF_014885135.2 Alexandromys fortis
TCCGTCCTCTGGATGGCGTCCGTCTCATACTTGGTCCTCCACTGGGCCACCTCTGAGTTGGCCTTGGACAGGACACGCTGTAGCTCAGCCTTGGCTTCTGTCTCCTCCTCATACTGTTCCCGCAGCAGGTCACAGTCATGCCGGGCTGACTGCAGGGCGTGGGCCAGGGCGTTCTTGGCCTGGGAAGAGGTGGGCATCAAGGGAGTGGATCAACTTTTTCCATAAAGTTACCCCTGGCATACCTTTACCGCAGACTCAACATGCTCCCTTGGCCACATCTACTTCCAAGTCTTCGGTGAACCTGGAGTGGCTTCCTGAGCTAGAATGATCCTATAGAGTAAAGCACTGCTGCCCTGTTTACAGAGGAAGCTCTTGTGCCCGTCTCCCAGTGCTCCTGTGCCCGCTGCCCAGTGCTCCTGTGCCCACTGCCCAGTGCTCCTGTGCCTGTTGCCCAGTGCTCCATGTAGCAGGTCTTGTTATCCATTGCCTTTACAGGGACACCCAGGGACATCAGGATATTTGTACGATCACCACACTATAAGAGGTACATCAGTAGGGATGTGGGGTTTTGTGGGGAGGATGTTGGGTGTTTCTGCAAGAATATGGTAGCCCAAAGTCAACCTTGGGTGTCATTTCAGACACTGTCCACCATAGTTTTTGAGACAAAGTCGGTCACTGAGACCCAAGGATCACCAATTTGACTGGACTGGCGGGCAGTCAGTTCTAGGAAGCCTCCTAGAACTGTCCCTGTCTCTGCCTCCTCAGTGCTGGGATTACAAGTGTGGCGCCATGCCCAGCTTTTTACATAGGTGTTGGGGACTGAATTCAGGCCCAACCATGTCCATATTTATGTGGCGAGTACTTTACTGACTAGGCTGCGGCTCTGGCCCTGGCATATTTGGGAACTCACGCTCTTGTCTCTCTCTCTCTCTCACCAACAGTGCTGTGCTAGGCAAAGACTCCAGCTTACTTCCTTTTCCAGTCTTCAGATTGCTCTCATAAGCCGAGGACCCTTTTGTGCAGGCCCCGCACCCTATATCTGCATCCAAGAAGGCCAAAACCTGTCTCCTTAGATCAGTGATTCTCAACCTTCCTAATGCTGTGATCCTTTAATATAGTTCCTCATGTTGTGGTGACCCCAACCATAAAATTATTTTTCCTGCTTCAGAACTGTGATTTTGCTACTGTTATGACTGTAACATAAATATCTGATATGCAACCCCAGTGGAAAGGTCCTTTGACCCCCAAAGGAGCTGTGATCCACAGGTTGAAAACCACTGCCTTAGATTACTCCCTCGTGCCTCTTCACCCCATACCCCACCCCAGCACGGCACCCCAAAGGGTACCTCTCAGTCTGGGGAACAGATTTAAAGGACACTTAGGAAAGGCTGGGCTATTATTTCTTTTTATAATTTATAGAGACTTGTGGACCAGATAAGCCTCTCTCTTAGGGAAGAAAGAGGTGCAGACTCAAGGGCATTTGGGGAACTGTATGCTTGGGTCAGGTAGAGTTCAGGCCTCACCTTGACCTCTTCCTCCAGCTGCCTCTTGAGATCCTCCAGTTGCTGGGTATAGGTGAGCTTGCCTCGAGTCAGCTGGGAAATCAGCGCCTCCTTCTCATCCAGCTGCCTGGACAGCTCCCCTGGGGAGGCACCGAGGTATCTTCAACCCCCTCCCCACCCTCAACTGTAGGTCCCATGCTCTGGAGACATCGCGGGCACGTGAGGGGCATGTGCACCCAAGGTTGGGGTGGGTCATGGAGCTCCAGCCCCCGTCTCACCGTTCTCTGTCTGCAGCTTGGCCCGCTGGCTGGTGAGGTCGGTGACGGAACGCTGAGTCTCCTCAGCCTTGCTCCGGTGCTCATTCATCTGGTCTTCCAAGGTCCGGCACATCTTCTCGAGGTTAGCCTGAGAGGGGCAAGAGTTCCACAGTAGGTGCAGGAAGGGAGCGAAATGGAGTAAGGCTACAGTTAAAGAAGAAATGGAGAGGGATCCGTGGACAACTTAGGGGAAGGAAGGAGGAAAAAGAGCGACGGAGGAAGACAAAGCAACTGGAGGCCGATGGAGGGAACCAGGGGAGGGGGACAGCTGAGAGGGCCCACCTTGGCCTTGATGATCTGCTCCATGTTGGAGGTGACATCATCCAGCTCCAGCTTGAACTCGCTCTTCTCCTTCTCCAGCTTCTGCTTCA
>NW_026072601.1:0-2193 GCF_014885135.2 Alexandromys fortis
TGGCTCACAACCATCCGTAATGAGGTTTGGTACCCTCTTCTGGTCTGCAGACACACACACAGACAGAATACTGTATACATAATAAATAAATATTTAAAAAAAAAAAGTTTACATTTGTAAAAATAGAACAGCATAGATCACTAGCGGTCAGTTCCCCTAATTATATGAATAGCAGAAGGGAAATATGTAAACTAACACAGGATGAAATATAAAAAATAATATCCCTCCCCCAATTAAGCATAAAACAGATTATATTGATCCTGATATGGGAAGTAAAGTACTTTGGAAGTTGACGCCTGGCACCCTAGCATTGATACTGAGCAGTGCTTACTTTGTGCTACAGCTCCTTCATCTGTAAAGAGCAAGAGAATAAGTACCTGTTCCACATGCCTATTAATTATATGAGTGCAGGGGCTGGAGAGATGGCTCAGCAGTTAAGAGTGTTGCCTGCTCTTCCAAAGGTCCTGAGTTCAATTCCCAGCAACCACATGGTGGCTCACAACCATCTGTAATGAGGTCTGGTGCCCTCTTCTGACCTTCAGGCATACATGCAGAAAGAATGTTGTATACATAATACACACATAAACAAATAAATAAATAAACAAACAAATAAGTTAAAAAATTATATGAGTGCATATATTAAGAGCTATATTAAGAGCATATATTAAGAACTAGAAGGTCGCCATATTGTTGTAGTTAATTCTTTGTTGGATGCTAAGTGTTATCTGTGCTGCAGTCTTTTTAGAACCTTTGTCTGTAGTAAAAGCTGACTGAGTCAATCTTTCAATTTTGGGGAACCAGAAAAAAACTCCTAATCTTTGGTTTGACTTCCTTTTAATTTTTGTTTTGTTTTCTGCTTATTTTGTTACTAGGATAAATAGATTAAGAGGAAAAAATACATTTTTGGGTTATGCATAGCACCAATCATGTATGAATTACTCGTTGTAGTGTAAATAATGAGAAATTAAAACACAGTAGTTCAGGGTACATTTGGAGTTGAAGTATAACAGTGTGGTAGAATTTACATAAATCAGGAACTGAATCTCCTAAAATATTCATATACAGAATATTGTACTATGTTAATCTCTAGGCTGTGCTCTTAAAGGAATGTTGGGAAATGTTTTATGTCTGTGGACTAGTTGTATGAAACCATTCTTAGCAGATACCTACTGCTCTCACTGATGTCCTTTCCAGACACCTTGTAGAATCTCTAAGCAAGCTGGTGATCGTGTTGGTTTTTTAGGGGAAGGGGTAAGATGTTCTCTGTTCTTTGATTGTTGAGCTCTAGGTTAGAATTAGCCTCAAGTATGAAGTTACACTAGAAATGCCCATCAACTCAGAAATCCTAGTGTGACTTGCATCATGGTTCATGTCTGTGCTGATTTTAGTATTGACAGGCAACAGGGTTTGGTTTAACTTGTGCTTGTTTTCTTTTACTAACATGTTTTCTTACATCATATAGGGACTTAACTTGAAACATTTTTTAGTCATTTGAAATAAATGCAAAGTTATTTTTCTACAGAGACTTGGTAGATGAGGCTAAAAACTACCTCCTATTGCCTCAAGAACGACCACTAATGCAAGGACCAAGGACAAGGCCACGGAAACCTATCCGATGTGGAGAAGTGCTCTTTGCAGGTGTCAATCTTTGTTTGTTTGTTTAGTTTTCTGTTTTCTTTAAGTTAAATCTCACTGTGTTGCCCAAGCCGTCCTAGAACTTTCTAGATGGTGTAGGCCCTCCCACATCATCTTCTGTCTATATACCACCATGTCCAGTACAGGCTTAACTTTTAATATACTCCGATTAAACAAATATTCTCAGCTATGTTTGAATAATCATTTACATAGTTGTGATACCTGCAATCATAAGATACACAAAGTAAGTCAACAAGGCTATTCTTCAAAATCTGTCTTTTCAACAGGGTTTGGTGGTACATGCCTTTAATCCCAGCACTTGGGATATAGAGGCAGATGAATCTGAGTTAGAGGCCAATCTGTCTACAGAGTGAGTTCTAGGATAGCAGGGCTACATAAAGAAACCCTTTCTCGAACTCACCAAAGCCAGCTGGACTGTGACTGAAACAGCATGGGATAAAACCGGACTCTCTGATCACGGCGAACAATGAGGACTGATGAGAAGCCAAGATCAATGACAAGGGGTTTTGATCCTACTTCATGTTCTGGCTTGGTGGG
>NW_026072602.1:0-2191 GCF_014885135.2 Alexandromys fortis
ATTGTTGAATTTTTTGGGTTTTTTTTTTTTTTTGAGTTCTTTCTATATTCTACACACTAATCCTGTCAGGTACACACTGGCAGAGAATTTTTTTCACCTATTCTGTAGGCTGTCTCGTAACCCAGGGAACATTTTTTTTCCTATACATCAGCTTCTTGATTTCACGTGATTCTTAATTATCAGCCTTACTTATAGTCTGAGTGGTTAGTGTCCTCTTTAGAAATTACTTGCCTGTGCCTTTATCTCAAAGTGTGTCCCTATGTTTTCTTATGCAATTTCAGAGTTTCAGCTGTAATATTGAGGCCCTTGATCTATTTGGAGTTGAGTTTTGTGCAGAATGAAAAGATAAGGACTTGTTTTCATTCATTCGTCTACATGTAGATAGCCGTTTTCTCAGATGTTTATTTTTTTTTTTTTTTGTATTTTTGTCAAAAATCAGGCATCTATAGTTGTATAGCCTTGGCACTTAATCTTCTTTTCTATTCCCTTGATCTGTGAGTCAGTTTTTACGCCAGTACTGTGCTGCTTGCAATGCAATGGCTCTGTACTGTGACTTGACATTAGGTCTGATAATAGCTTCAACAGTATTTATTTTGCTCAGGATGCTTTGGATATCTAGAATCTCTTGAGCTTCCATATGAAATTTAGCGTTTCTTTTTCTTGTGAAGAATGCCACTGGAATTTTGATGGAAATTGTATTAAATCTGTAGATTGCCTATGGTAGACAGCATTGTTCACAGTATTTATTGCTTTCTTCCCATCCATGAGCATGGAAGGTCTTTCCATCTTCTGATGTCTTCCTAGGAGTATTTAAAATTTTCATTACACACGTTGGAAAGATGGAGAACCCAAGTTCAGTTCCCAACACCCACATCAGGCAGCTCAAAGTCACCTGTCTTCAGCTGTAGGGGATCTGATGCCCTTCTGACTCTGAGGGCACTCCCTCAGAGTCATGTGTGTGTGTGTGCACATATGCGTACATGCACACAAATGCAGGCACTGCACAAATAAATTAATTTTTTTCTTTGTAAATGTGTTCCATATTGATTAAGTTTATTTTGGGACTGTTTTTTGTTTGTTTGCTTGTTTTAAGTTATTGTGAAAAGAATTGTTTTTCTATTTTTCCCCTTTTTATTTTATATATATTGGGTGTGTACAGTATGTGGATGTAGTACCTGAGCAGGCCAGAAGAGGGCATCAGGTCGCCTTGAAACTGGACTTACAGTAGGTAGCTGTAAGCTGCTTTGTGGGTGCTGGAAATCAAACCTGGGACCTTTGGAGGAGCTGCTAAGTGCTCTTAACTGCTGCACCATCTCTCTACCCCCCTCCCTGGTTTCCTTTTTTAGGTTGTCATTTGTACATAGGAAGGCTAATGATATTTGTTAACTTGGTATCCTGCCACTTTGCTGAAAACGCCTATCTGTTGAGTGTTTTTTGATGCAGTCTTTATGTTATCTTATAGTATAGAATCTTATCGTCTGCAGACAGGGGTACTTTGCCACCTTCTTTTCCTGTTTGATGAACACTTCCAGCACTATATGGAATACATGTGAAGAAAGTGGGCTCTCTTATCTTGTTCCTGTTTTAATGGAATTCTTTGAGGTTTTCCCCCCATTTAAGGTTAGCTGTAGTTTTGTTGTATATAGCATTTATTATGTTGAGTTGTTTCTTCTGTTTCAAGTTTCTTCAGGGCTTTTAACATAAAGTGATGTTGGATTTTGTCAAAAGCCTTTTACATTTATATTTTATTTTATGTATAAGAATGTTTTTGTCAGCCGGGCCGTGGTGGCGCACGCCTTTAATCCCAGCACTCGGGAGGCAGAGGCAGGCCTCTGTGAGTTGACAAGAGATAGTTCCAGGTCTACAAGAGCTAGTTCCAGGACAGGCTCCAAAAGCTACAGAGGAACTCTGTCTCAAAATACAAAAAAAAAAAAAAAGAATGTTTTGTCTACATATATGTATGTGTTCTATATGTATGCCTGGTGTCAGGGAAGTCAGAGAAGGGCTTTGGATCCTCCTGAATCTGGAGTTAAAGATGGTTGTGAGCGGGCTGGAGAGATGGCTCAGCGGTTAAGAGCATTGCCTGCTCTTCCAAAGGTCCTGAGTTCAATTCCCAGCAACCACATGGTGGCTCACAATCATCTGTAATGAGGTCTGGTGCCCTCTTCTGGCCTTCAGGCATACACGCAGA
>NW_026072603.1:0-2188 GCF_014885135.2 Alexandromys fortis
AGAGATATATTTCAGTTAGATAGATAATCTTCAACACTTCAAAGACCTACAGAATATGTCATTTAAAAGGTTTCAAGAACTTAGGCTTTTTTTTTGACAATGAGACATGTCTGCTTCTTGCAGTACCAATTACCTTAGAGAGGTTGATGGGCAATGAAGAAACTCATTATGAAATTAGCCTTCAAAGTGACAAGACTAGCAATTTGGGCAAAAAAAAAATTGCTCTTGTCTACACTTCTTGATGGTATGCTGTATAAACTGTATAAACTGGACATGCAGGACCCACAGAAATGTGACTGCTGAACTTTCCAAAAGATGAGATGGTCCAGGGTTCCTACTTCACAGAGGAAACTGCCAGACAATCGGCAGGACACAGAAGAAAGCAACTGATGAACTTTGTCAAACAAAGAAGTACAGCCCTTCCAAATATCCTGCTTCACAGAAAAGTTTGTCCGTTATGATAGGCCTATAGGCCAAAGATGGATGCCCCAATGTTACAGAAGAACGTTGGGTGACTGTTCAGACAGCAAGATGTCTCTGTCAATTCTAGAGTTTTGGAAGTTGCTTACAATGCACTTCCTGTTTACTTCAGTGATATTATATCATTCTGGGGTCTTTGATGGAGTTGAAGACAGATAGTATAGTTTTCCTTAATTATGATAAAATATAAATTAGATATGAAACTCACAAACATAAAATAGATGATAGAATATTTTCTTTAATTGAGCCAGCTACAAATAGACTAAATATTGTAATTGTAATTCTTGCTAGATACCTGTTTTGTTATATGTAATTTTACTATTTTAAAGTTAAAACCTTCCTTTTTATTTAGACAGAAAAGGGGAGATGATGTTGGATTCCCCTCCGTATGCTGTGAACGTGTTTTATTACCATTGGTTAATAAAGAAGCTGCTTTGGCTTTTGGCAGGGCAGAATATAGTTAGGTGGGAAAAATAAACTGAATGTAGGGAGAAAGAAGGTGGAGTCAGGCAGATGCCATGCAGTCACCCAAGAAGCAAGAGGTAACAAACCATGAGCCTCATGATAAAATATAAAATAATAGAAACGGGCTAATTGAAGATGTAAGAGCTTGCTAAAAATGCACCTGAGCCATCAGCCAAACATTGGTGAAATTAATACAGTTTCTATGCAGCCAGGAAACAAAGTGTGGTCTCCAATTACACTCCAGGAAGATTTGGCCTTATTTGCCTCCCATGCACTCATATCAGTGCTCAAATGCACATTCCACACACACCAACACTTACACACACAATTTAAAGTAATTAAATAATAAATCTTCTTTAGCAAAAGGAAGAGAGGCAGCTCAGAGCTAGAGTATTTGCCTATCGTCTTCAAGGTTCTGGTTTCAATTCTCAGCATTAAAATAAAGTAAAATGAAAGAAAGAAGGAAGGAATGAAGAAATGAGGGAAGACGGGGAAAGAAAAAAGAGAAAGCAATTCTAAGATTATATTTACATAGTAGTGAAAACTATTCTACCACAAAACAACGTGGGTTAGTAGATGATTGATTGTTGTGGTCAAGGGAATGAGAAAAATAAATACATCAACAATATCTGGTCTATTTGCATTTGACAAATTCAGAAAAAAAATATTTCATATATATCCTATCTTGTTGAGTTCAAAGTCTTGTGCCCAATTTACTTTATATCAAAACTTGCTTTTTGTGTCAGATAACCTAGGAAAACTATAACTATCTAGCCTTCAACTCCCTCAGAGACCCAAGAAGGAAATAATATTAACTGAGTAAGCAGGAAGTACAAGCAAGCGCCTTCCAAAATATGTGAGAAACGACAGAAACAACTGGCTGCCTGGACAGTCACCCAAAGTTTCTCTGCAATGTTGGGGTATCTCTTTGGCCTACAGGCCTAGCATATCTGACAGACTTTTCTGTGAAGCAAGATATTCTGAAGGGCTGTTTCTCCTTGTCTTTACAATGTTTGGTAGTCACTTTCTTTTGTGTTCTGCTTGTCCAATTAGGAAAGTATACTGTCAGCAGTTGAGGCAAGGGCATTTTCTTGTTCCACAAAGAAATTGTGGAACTTTTGCCACAAAGAAAGTAAACCCCATGTGGGCTTTTTTCAATGCCCATTATATTCTCTGAAGTAGAATGGTGCTGCCAGGAGCAGACATGTCTCATTATAAAAAAATGAACTTATATTATTAAAAC
>NW_026072604.1:0-2157 GCF_014885135.2 Alexandromys fortis
TCCTTCCTTCCTTCCTTCCTTCCTTCCTTCCTTCCTTTTTTAAACATTATTTAGTTAGTATACAGTGTTCTGCCTACATGTGTGCTTGCAGGCCAGAAGAGGGCACCAGATCCCATTACGGATGGTTTGAGCCACTATGTGGTTGCTGGGAATTGAACTCAGGACCTCTGGAAGAGCAGTCAATTCTCTTAACCGCTGAGCCATCTCTCCAGCTCCTTTCCTTCCTTCTTTCCTCTTTTTTTTCCTTCATTTTTGCTCTGTTTATTAGATCTTTCAAACTAGGACATTAAAGGCTTTTACATTTTTAGTTAAAGTATTATGATTATGATTGGTGGGGACAGAGTACTATGGCACAAGTGAGGAGGTCAGAGGACAACTTTTGGGAATCAGTTCTCTCCTGGGGGAGAACTTACGTTGTCAGGTCTGTGTGAAGACCCATGCCTTACCAGTTGGGCCGTCTCAATGGCCCAGGGTTGTTTTTGTTGTTGACATTGTTTTGGATTCCTCCATGAGGAGAAAGTATCATTTAGTGTCATCGCTCTCTTCTTCCTACACTGAATGCAGTGCGATGCCTGGAGCTGCAGTGGTCCCGTTAAGACCTCAAACTCATACAACACGAGGACGTAGCGTCAGCACACAGGGCTGTAAGAGCATCTGGACCCTTGGTAGCATCCCTTGAGCAGCTGAGTCAGCCCCACCCACTGCCTACCTCTGTTTTGCTGTGTGGGAGCAATAAACCCTTATGACCTAAAACCATGCTGGGTTTTCTGTCACTTGCCGGTCTAATGTCACATGCTTCCCCGCAGATTCAGGCTGCGTCTCCATGTTCTGGCTTGCTCATACAACCCTGGAACTCAGATTCCTGTCCTGTTGGTTGGGAGTTTAAGGCCATCTCCTGGGACTGGTGCTTGGATTGCTGCAGCCCAGCTGTCCACTACCTGCCCACCACAGCCGGAGTCTCTTCCCGCCTCACTCAACTCACTCACAGATGATGCATGGTCTCAGGTGTACTCCAGTCCTGAGCCAGGCCGGGCCCCTGTGTTCAGGAGACTCCAGTCACTGCCCATCTCGTCACAGTGCTGGGGACCGAACCAGGGCCTTGTACACTCCAGGCAAGTACCCTACCACTGAGCCATGTGATTGGCCCTTGGTAGTTTCGGGACAGGTCACACTGTATAGCCCATGCTGGGCTTCAGCCTCCTGAGTGCTGACATTCTCCACTTTGAACTAAGTGATCTTAGGCCCAAAGCTCAAGACTCATTTCTGGCTCTCTCCCTCACTAGTTGTCAGGCATGGTTAAATCACATCTGTCTTAGTGCAGTGTCTTCAGGATCAGTCAGTGTTGACCAGGGTCACCAGCAAGCTCAGCATCATGAATCTGGTAACACATGCATGCATGCTTAATGTCTCTGGACAGTGAACTTGTATCCAGGGTGACAGGATACAAGGAACCAGAATCCTTCATGCGGCCCACATCTCTTAAGCTTCCTTTGGGAGGTCCCACAGCCCCATGGCCACTTCTGTGGAGGCCTGAAACTGGCCACTCAGGACAGAAATGATAGCAGAATTCCCTTCAGTAGGCAGCTTGGTGTGCACAGGGCCTGGTTTCTGGCTCTGGGCTGAGGGCCTGCTGATGCTGACAGCATTGTCCCCAGGCTCTAGGGTGGAGATGAAATCCCCAGAGGCCATGGTGTGGCTAGAATGAGGTCAGCTGCTCACTGCCCTTCCAGTAAGTCTGCAGTGCAGGAGGGGTGCTGGGCCCACGTCTCTCCTGCGCATCCTGGATTACCATGAAGACCACTTAACTCTGACCAAATGAGGCCATAACTCCCTTAACGCTTTTTTTCCTTGGCAAACAAACAAACCTCTTTAAAAGTTCTTGCCAAGGAATAAGGAGAAAATCTCTGGAGGGTTAATAAATCATCTGAATTGAAAGAACAAAAACCGGCAGGTGGTGGTGGCCAGGTGGTGGCGCACGCCTTTAATCTCGGCATTCCTGAGGCAGAGGCAGGAGAATCTCTGAGTTCGAGGACAGCCTGGTCTACAGACAGAGTTCCAGGACAAGCAGGGCTACACAGAGAAATCCTGGAAGAAGAAGAAGAAGAAGAGGAAGAAGAAGAAGAAGGAGGAGGAGGAGGAGGAGGAGGAGGAGGAGGA
>NW_026072605.1:0-2186 GCF_014885135.2 Alexandromys fortis
AAAAAAAAAAAAAAAAAAAAAAAAACAGAAACAAAATGGGCTCTCTCACTTCTTGCTCAAACATCACCTTTATCTTGAAGGAACAGAAAAAAAAAATCTTGTTTTTGTGAAACTTTCTCCAAGTAGCATCCTAATGACAGCTACTTGTCATCACAGGCTAGATGAGAAAATGTGGAACACTCTGGAAAAAAAAAAAAAGGAAGAAAGAGTAATTCATTTTCAAGCTTGACAACTCTCAGTGTTTTGTCACTGAGGACCTGTGACCTCTGGGTGTAATAGGAGCCACCTCAAGGTCATTCCTTCCCCCATCATACAACTTCAAAAAAGATCTCTGAAAGGCCTGGTTGTGTCACCGTTTAACCTCATTAGTGGCATCAGATGGCGTTTACTTGTGGTATAGTGTGTAGTGGTCACTGATAACCCATGTCTTTCTTTGGGGAAGCCTCATTCTTCCCTACCTCACTAATACCACAGTTGATCATGCGGGATTTTTTTGTTGCTGCCGTTGTTGTTGTTGTTGTTAAAATGAAGTGAACTGCAGACGTGTTTACCACTGAGCAAAAGCTTGAAGGAGCCAATAGCTTTGGTCCTGGATAAAAACGACTTGGACTAGCAGAACTCAAATGTATGTGTAAGGTATATTTACAATAAATATTTGGAATAGTCTTACTCTACAAATTTCTTCAGTGTTCATCTGAAATTCATTTTGACCTTAGTGTCCTATATTTGCCTAGCAAACAGTCCTCATAAACACTGTTCCTTGGGAGTCATCCGCTTTCATTGCATAGG
The DNA here is from genome assembly GCF_014885135.2 of Alexandromys fortis. Lineage (NCBI taxonomy): Eukaryota > Metazoa > Chordata > Mammalia > Rodentia > Cricetidae > Alexandromys > Alexandromys fortis. The sequence continues at coordinate 790 of NW_026072605.1, forward strand.
GAGTCTCCTTTGATTGATACCCTAGCTGACCATGACCCAAGGAAGGGCATGCATTTATTTAAAAAAAATGCTCTAGTTCTTCATGCAACTGGGAAGAGCCTCTGAAGGTCACTATCCTAAGGTATGGTCTATAGGCCAACGTGTTCTGGAACTAGCAATCCCACAAAATAGGTAGTGTTCTTAGATTAACCTGGAGACACTGATTTCAAAACCGGTGCTTTGAAAGTCTGCTGCTTAGCCAGCGATAATGGAACAAACTGAAGTTCTAACTGAGGCAAGAGGATCATGATTTCCAGGCCAGCTTAGGCTGTATAAGATCCTAAGAAACATTAAAAAAAAAAAAAAGACATTCTACTGCTCTTCATTAGCAGTGTGACTTTTTAAAAGGCTACCTGAGTAGTACCCTGGCTAAGACTCCAAAAAGCCTGTTGACTGAAAGTCATGACCGTGGCTGTCCTTGTGTTCTTCTAGGTCAGAGGGAAGAAGCTTTCCCATCTCATATTCTGGTAACCGCCGAATGGGTATGAACGACCTCCATTATGTTGAGATATGTCCCTCCTGTCTGTTGTTGAACCTAGAAGAACACAAGGATGCCCATGGTCACGACATGATTTTAGAGGGTGTCTAAGTTTTTCCCTGTTGTTAAATAAATGAGTCTGCCCTATCCTCCCCACAAAAGGAAGAGATGGCGTCAGATCATCTCAAATCTCACTTCTACCTCTGACCACAGCCAGGAGTCAGAAATATCATGGTGTTCCTATGTTCACCAAGGAAATTAGTGGGTTTGGGTACATGTAAGACCCTAGGTCAGTGAGGATGGGGGTAGTAAGCTGAGGACCACATTCCCAAACTCTGCCCTAGTATAAACTTCTCAGAGATCAGCATCCTCCATTAGAGCAGCTGCAGGGAGACTCTGAGTGCACTGAATTCTCCATTAAACTCAGTAGCTTTCCCAATCATACCCACCTTTCACACAGTTCTTACTATAAAAGTTTTGTCTCAAAAAAAAAAAAAACACTGGATGAGCAGTTCATAAAGATGGCACTTCTTCTGTCTATAATAGCATCCTGCAGGCATCAGTGGCATTAAGGTAATGGACCTTTGACTGGAAAGGATCTAGGAACCACAGAATTACTACAGAGCTACAGAGCAAGGCCTGTTTTGATGATGGGGAACACCAAAAGAGCCACAGAGAAACTCAAGAGCCCATCATCTCAGACTGAAGGAAGAGGGGCAAAGGGAGAACAGTCCTGAGAAGCACCCTAGGCCAGCCTGGGGTTGGAGCATAACAACAATTAGAACTGAAGGTCACTATCCTGAGATGTGAGTCTTTGTTTTTTTTTTTTTAATATTTATTTATTTATTTATTATGTATAAAATATTCTGTCTGTGTGTAT
>NW_026072606.1:0-2212 GCF_014885135.2 Alexandromys fortis
TCTCTCTCTCTCTCTCTCTCTCTCTCTCTCTCTCTCTCTCTCTCTCTCTCTCTCTCTCTCTCTCAATATTGATTGGCTGATTTTTATCCTCCAGGCAGGTTTTCTTTCTCTTTCACACCATTTCTTATTTTTCTTTTGAGTTCCTGTGAAATTTGAGCGCAGTAAAACCCACAAGAAGGTATTTATAGGAAGGTGGAGGGTACGCTGCTTTTCTAAGACCTGACATCTGTGAGAACATTAGCAGTATTAGCAAAGCAGCGTTTGGAAAATTTAACTTTGGTGTTTTCTGGTTAAAACAATGCAATTCCAAGACAGACCCTCTGAGATGTTCCAATGTAAGTCTCTGAATTTTTATGGTGGCCTCTATTCTCCTGAAGCCCTTAAGAGAGAAAGTTTCAAGCTGTGACCAATGGCTGTGGGGGGCTTCCTTTCTTAGGAAGCTTGTTCTCAATGACTGCACATATATGCCAAAGGTTCCAGCATCAGAAACTTGCTTTCTAAGAGTGGGACGAGGATTAAAATGTCAGCGGACACCTATTGTAGGCTACAGGATGCTTCAGACGTGCTGCCTGTGTTGGGATGTCCACGACTCCCCTTTCAAAGGCAGCAAAGAAAACACCGTTGTGAGCAGATTTGTGCAGGACTTGCTGTTAAGGTTAACGTAGTCATCTGGGGGTCACGTTTGTGTAACTAGAGGCTTTATCATGGTAATAGTTGGCCACAAAAGTCATAACTGTTAAACCGGCTCACTGACTTTGTTCTGTTCATCTCTAGCCCAGTAGTATCCCAGGGGCTGTCACCCAAACCTCTACATTTGCTGAGGAGTTTGACCCAGGTCCTCTCAGGAGCTGGAAGAGCAAGGGAAGAGAGGCTGGTGCCTGAGTTGATGACCGTGAAATATGTGTTGGGTGTGAATTCTGAAGCGTGGACCAGCAGAAATTGGTTCCCATTGAAGTGACACAGTTTATACCATATGGCCATTGCTACCCTCCCCCATCAATACCCCATGCATTTGTGTAAAACCTATGTGTGCAGGAATTAGTGGCATTTCTTACTTGCTTTGGTCTGACTGCAGAAAAATGGAAGTTTCGTGTTCTGGAACAATTTTGTTGTGTGAGGTGCCAAGCAACTTGCTTGCTCCAAGTATCAAGGCAGCTTGCAGCAGAGGTGGATGCTGGGTGTAGACTTCTGGATTGCTAGCTCCCATTTTGCCTTGCGGAAGCTGGGAGAATCTTGCCACTGTGCCTGTGTGTGTGTGTGTGTGTGTGTGTGTGATCAAACCCATAACGTGTACATAAAAACCAAGCCCTATTGTGGGTCAGTTGCATCATGCTGTTCCTGTTTGTTTCTGAATTCATGTGCATATGGAGGGTGGCAATTAAAACTTGCTTTATAAAGAAGCAATCTTCTTTTATAAAAGAAGATTGCTTGCTTGCAACCCTCCTCCCTTTCTTCTTCTCTTCCTCTCTCTCCCCACTTTCTTCCAGATAGTACCACTTTGCAGTCCAGGCTGGCTTCCAAATCACTATACAGCTCAGACTGGCCTTGAATTCATGATGATCCTCCTGCCTCATCCTCTGGTTGTGCCAGAAAGGAGAAAAAAACCAATTCTGATCCACATCGGACACGCTAGGGACCAGACCTCCTCCTACCTCACTCCCCCCAGGAGATCAGAGTCAAAGAAAATGAACTAGATTAATTTCCCTCTACATTTTTGGAATTTGAAATCTGTGTGTGAATTTCCTAGCCTTCCAATTTTTCTTAGTCTTTATGTTCATAAACAGCAAAATGATTTTTTCAAAAAGCAAAACAAAACAACCAGAAGACCAAAAATGGCTGTGAAAGTAGCCTTCTTGGTTTCAAAAGGCCAGGTAGGTTCTACCCAATCCTCCTGAGGGTAGATGACAGATTTAATTTCTCCTTGTCCGTTTACCAATTTTCTATTCTGTGTGCACGGTTTTATTTTTATATCACCCACTATTACTTGGTACGCATAGGAAGAGCTAATGGAAGTGGCATCAGAACACTCCAGGAAATCAAACAGACTCACACACAAGGTAAAAACAAGTTCTGCTCAGTAGGAGTTCATTTTATTGCTAGAGTGGATTATTTTGCAGAGAACCTGCCTGTGTTTGTAAAAGCTCCCTGGCTTAGCAGTGCCGCACAGCCGAGCGCCACCTACTGGAGCACCAGGAAACCACCGGGGGGGGGG
>NW_026072607.1:0-2090 GCF_014885135.2 Alexandromys fortis
TTTTTCCTTGAATTTTGCATGCAAATGGATGGAAATAGAAAACACTATCCTGAGTGAGGTAACCCAGACCCAAAAAGATGAACATGGGATGTACTCACTCACAATTGGTTTCTAGCCATAAATAAAGGATATTGAGCCTATAATTTGTATCCTAGAGAAGCTAAATAAGAAGGTGAAACCCTAATATGTTTTGAAAGAGAATCTTTTATTTGGAAGGAAAATAATTTTGGATTGTATCTTAATTGTATTATGGTACTGTAATTCCTATTTACTTAGAAACACGTCTTTAAAGCTACAGGTACATCACAACAGAAAATACTATAGAGCAGATATGAGGGAAGTGTCCAATGTGTTCTGATTGGTGACAGAATGACAGGAAAGACTCCAATAATGTTGGGACTCAGTATAGTCCCATAAATGCTTCACATCAGTGATGCCATCACTGGAGATGTAATCATTTTCTATTTTTTTCTACATAGAGGATTATTACTTTATTTTTATAGGAGACATTTGCCAAGTAGATTGCCATCTGTAATTGTTTTTTGTATTTTTCTTTTATTATTATTATTACAAATTTTCACCTCCTCCCCTCCTCCCATTTCCCCTCCCCTCTCCCCACTCCCCTCCCCATCCCTCTCCAGTCCAAAGAGCAGTCAGGGTTGCCTGCCTTGTGGTAAGACCAAGGACCTCCCCGCTCCATCCAGGTCTAGGATTCATCTATATGAGGCTGATTCACACTCAAGAGAAAAGGTTAAGATCATTGCAACTTTACACATTATAAAATTGCAATCAAACCTATATTCCTCAGGATTTTTGACTGACTTAAATTAGCATAATTAGTTGCTTCCCCTCTTTGTGAATGGAGCCATCTGGGTTTCTGTACCATATACTCGAATCAGAATAAGTGGTCTTTCCTGAGGTGAGTGGCTTAATCCACTTATGGAAGAAAGACATGACCTTGACAACTTTCCAGATATATTTCAGATATATTCAGATATGCTTCAAGTTCAAGACTTAGATGAATATGAAACTGAATATATTTGGTAACAAAGTACCAGTGCAAATGTCATTATTTGTCACTGTAATACTCGGGGTAACACATACGAATGCCAGCTTGTGGGGTCTAGTGAAGTGGCTCAGCAGGTAGGAATGCTTGCTGCCAACCAAGCCTGAAATTTTAAGTTTGAGCATAGGAACCCACATGATGGACAAGAGAACCAACTCCTACAAGTTGTTCTCTGACCTCCACATGTATGCTGTGGCATGTTTATGCATGGCATGTATTCATCCATGAAAGCACATTTAAAAGTAAATGCTTTAGAAAAAGAATCAGTCACTGCACTTTGATCTTTCTTACTGCAGGATTTTGTTGTTGTTGTTGTTGTTTTACTGTATTTTTTTTTTTTGTTTTTTATTTTTTTAATTTTTTTTGTTTTACTGTATTTAGTAAGTACCCTGAGAGAAATAAATACAACATGACTTGAAATTCTGTTTTCGAATAATTTAGGAGCTAATGCATTGCTGAGATAGGAGGAGGGAATGAAAATGTATGTAAAATATTAACTAGTACAAATTCTACTTGTTAGAAAGCCTGAAGGTTACAAGGGTATGTATTAAATGTAGTGGAGGAAAAGACTGCTTCAGCTTGACACACCTGGGAAGGCCTCACAAAGGCAATAACACGTAAACTATGATTGGAAGGCAACTTTACCACTATTGGGATCCTTTCTGTTACCTTCTCACTTCTTTTAGAGCCTGGCTCATTCAGATCTTGTTCCTCTCTTAGACATCTATTCTACCTTTTCACTGAAGCCATTCTTTTTACTGCTTATAAATTACTCAGACCTTCCTTTCTATTCCCAAGACAACCACTTTCCTTCCTCCTCTCCCTCCCCCTCTCCCTCCCTTCCTCCCTCCCACCATCCTTCTCTCTGTCCTTTCTTTTCTCCTTCCCTCTTTCCCTCTTGTTCTATGCCCCCTCTCAGTCCTAGTCCTACCCAGGCATGTGAAGTGTCTATTCAAATCTTTACTTATTTTTAAAACTTCACTACAAGTATATATATATATATATGCAAATATACATGTTTTAT
>NW_026072608.1:0-2186 GCF_014885135.2 Alexandromys fortis
TAGACAAAATATAGGAGAGAGAAATGTAAGTAGAAGGGTGGGACAACAGGGACAAGGTATGGAGATGAGGTAGTTCTGATTAAAAGTAGAATAAAAAGGAGAGGTAAAGGAAAGCAATCAGACAGTGAGAAAAACTCTCAGCTCTCAGGGGCACAGGTATAGGAATCCCACAAATCAGGCCAACTTATATTCTTTGGGAAAGATTTTGAAAAGAAAAAGAATAGAAAAAATAGATAAGGGAAGAAAGGGGTGATGGAGAGAGAGAGAATGAGCAAGAGAGAGGAGATAGCAGAGTAGGCCAGCACTGTTTGGACAAGCTGACATTAGGTACTGAACAGAGACTGAGCAGATGTGAAAGGCAAGAGGTAATGGTTTAGAATTTGAAAAGAGTCCTGCCTGTTTGTTGGTAACAATCTCAAATTTCAGTATTCCTTCCTAGACACTCAGATGCTTGTCAAATATCTGCCAGGCTGGACCACAAATGCTGGTCCTATTGATGAGTTATCCTTCATGGGTTGAGTTAAATATGCTAATTAGCCACTTCTGTAAGGTCGTTCAGAAGTCTGGTTGTAAATGTTGGACCTGCCCCTAGATGGTCCTTCCCATGCCCAGCATGTAGCATGGAAACTGTGTCTGTGTTCCCCTGTAGACTCTGGCTCCTAACAAATCCCTACCTTGATGAATATTGGGCAATTATGATGCAGTTTCTTCTCTGCATTCTTCTGGCAATATTTCAGCATATGGTCTTGCGATACACAGTCTGAGTTTCATGAGTGTATAGTTCACCAAGGTCTGGGGCCACCAGACCAACAACTCTTTGAGGTTTTTTTTTTTTTTAATGGCATCCTAGAGCTGCTCTCATTCAGTGTAGAAAACAAAATTTATTTTTTTCTTCTGTCTCTTTTTTCCCCTGCTACTGCTACATGTAACTTTTGTCTTCTTTTCTCTCCTTCTTTTTATTTGAAATGTTCGTTACTAAGAAAACAGTCAATTTTCTGGGGCTTTCTGTCTCAAGTGTGGTTCTGGTCACTCCCTTTCACTGAGAAGGGGAAGCTCCCTGGACTCTTTTAACATGTCTAAGACAAAACTGTAAGTCCTATATGCTATAAGTGTGCTACAGACTCACCTGGTAAAGTACTCTTTGAGGTATGAAATAATACCTTGATGCCAATGCCCTCCCCTAATAAAGCTTAGGTCCATTTCTGATTGTGTGCACCAGATACCACATTTGTTCAAATGACGTTGGATTTTTGTTTGAAGATCCCCATTGTAATGATCAGAAGCAATACAGTTAAACAATACAAAACCCAGAGCCAGAAGTCCTGGAGAAGATTCTAGAATAATCGTCTATTCACAGGTTCCACATTCCTGGTATAATCCTTGATCATACATTATCTAAACTTTTGACATTCTCCCAGGGGACTGACATGCCAGCAAGTCACTCTGTTCCCCAATACATCTTCAAGGTTTAACCATCTCCAGAGAAAGTCATCTGTCTAGTACATAAATATGAACTCTGTAACAGTCCACTATCCCAAACCTCATTCATTTACTTTAGAAATTATTTAGTGAATACATGTTTAGTGTGTACTGAGCTAGGCAGTCTTCTGGCTTTAGAGAAAATTATTATTGTTCAACTTCTAACATAAATTTTAAAAAATAAATCTTGATTAAAAAGGCAGGAATTACCAAAGTCTGACTCTTGATTGTTTTCTAGCACAAAAGTATGTGTTCCAGCTACAGCAGACTTTAAAACTCCAGTTTTCATATTTAATATACCTACAGAAACTATTTCTAGATAAGTTTACCTAGTCTCCTAGCGTTTCTCTCTACAGATTCATTACTAACTCCCACACACTGTTCTAAGACCTTTACATAATTAACACATTTAACTGTAACAAATTATTATTTTATCTTCATTTTACATATGAAATTGAAGCTCAGAAAAATAGCGTTTCTAAATACCTAGGTGGTGGAGTTTGATTTAAGCCCAAGAAACTTAAGTTTTAAAACTTTTTTTCTTAATGGATTCAAGATTCAAGCTCAAGTAGACAAAATTGCCGGGGAGAAAATTGAGATCTTGGGGGTGGGGTGGGTTGGGGATAAGGGGGGGACGGGGAGAGAAAAGTGAGAAGGGGAGGATTGGGGGAACTTGGGGAAACAGGAAGATTGGGATAAAGGAAGGT
>NW_026072609.1:0-2185 GCF_014885135.2 Alexandromys fortis
TTTTTTTTTTTATTCCTCTGTGCAAGTCATGGGCATATGATCATATTTGCTATGTGTTTACACTTCCAAAATCATGTTTAATCCATAAGGCAAGGCATTACAGTGTTTAACTCTGCCCTCCAGATCTTATATTCTTCTTTTTAATTTTTTATAAAAAAAAACAAACTATATTTTACATACCAACCCCAGTTCCCACTCTCAAGCCTCCTCCCATTCCCTCCATTTCCCTTCTACCCTACCTTCCATCAGAGAGGATAAGAAATATGATTTGGGGAATGTCCAGGGCCTTCCCTACTATATCTTTGCTGAGCAAGATATTCCTCCAGAGAGAATGGGCTCCCAAAAAGCTAGTACAAGCTGTAGGGTTATATCCTGGTGCTACTGCAAGTGGCACCACAGTCTGCCCAGTCATACAACTGTCACCCACATTCAGAGGGTCTGGAGTTGGTAAGCTCCCATTAGCTCACATAAATTGTTGCAGTGAGTGTACTCATCGTGTAAACTGGTTCAGTGGATGAACACCTCATGGTCTTGAGCTCTTTGCTCATGTTCTCACTCCTCTCACTCTTCAACTGCACTTGGGAAGCTTAGATCAGTGCTCTGCTGTGGGTCTGTGCCTTTGTTTCCATCAGTTGCTGGATGAAGGTTCTAATCTGACATTTAAGATATTCATCAATCTGACTACAGGGCAAGGCCAGTTCGGGCACCCTCTCCACTATTGCTTAGAGTCTTAACTGGGGTCATCCTTGTGGATTCCTGAGAATTTCCCTAGTGTAAGTTTTTTTTACTATCCCCATAATGGCTCCCTCAATCAAAATATCTCTTTCATTGCTCTCATCTCTGCCCTTCTTCCACCTCTACTATCCCATTCACTCAAGTTCTCCTACCCCCATCCTTCTCCTCTCTGCTCCTCTTCAGCCTTCCCTTCTCCCCCTACCACTATGATTCATCAGTCAAAGACAACATTAAAACCAACAAATTCTTAGATATTTTTTAAAAAATGAACAATTATTTTATATTTTTGGATGTTTTGCTTGCATGCTTATCTTTGTAACATGTGCATGAAGTACCCTCCGAGGCTAGAAAAGGAAGTTGTATCCTCTAGAACTGGAGTTGCAGAGAGTTGGGAATTACATGTCGGTGCTGAGAATCAAACACAGGTCCTCTGGAAGAGCAGAGGACACTATTAATGCCTGCAACATCAGCCCAGTCCCAAGCTCTTACTGTATTTCCAGACCGTCGTCCATGATGTTTTCTGGAGCCCATTGTGGATAATATAGAGTGGGGGCTGAGCTCAGTCCTTTGAAGTGTTATGAGTCATTGCTTTGACTGTCTCCTATTGCTAAAAAGTTCTTTGTCTAGGGAGAGACATACATCAATCTTTAGTGGTAAACATAAATATGTAGAAAGGAATTCAACTGCATGTGTATTTAACAAAGCATGGGTAATAGCTACTATCATAGGACCCATGATCTCCCAGGCCATAAATAATTGAGCAGGTATACAACACTGTGTTTTATTTTTGAAGAAGAAAAGAAAGTTTTCTTTTGGTAGGATGTTCCTTTTCCTATTTTAATCCTCCTGAGCCATGAGCATGGTGCTCTTTCCATCTTCTGATATCTTCTTCACTTTCCTTTTTTAAGGACTTCAAGTTTTTGTTGTCCAAGTCGTTCACTTGCTTGGCTAGAGTTACCTCCAAGATATTTTGTATTGTTGGAGGCTGTTGTGAAAGTTTTTCTCTGATTTTTTTTTCTCAGTCTGTCATTTGTGAATAGGAGGGCTAGTCATTTTTAAATCTTGTTTCCAGTCACTTCACTGATTATGTTTATCAGATTTAGGAGTTCCTTGCTGGAATTTTTGGGGTCACTTTTATATGCTCTGGTATAATCTGCAAATCTCCATCAGTTTTCTTACTGCACTAGTTAGAACTTAAAATACTGTATTGAATAGATATGGAGAGAGTGTACAACCTTTCATGTTCTTGATTTTAGTGGAGTTGCTGTGAAATTTTCTCCATTTAATTTGATTAAACAAGTAATTACTACTAATAGGTATTGTATTGTAAAGTAAAACAGAAATTTTGCTGAAATAAAAATACACTGACTTTCAGTTAGACATATTATCAAATTCTGCCATTGTCAATTATTATATAAGCCAAATTGACTTAGTTACCCTGGTTCTGTGT
>NW_026072610.1:0-2190 GCF_014885135.2 Alexandromys fortis
TGTGTGTGTGTGTGTGTGTGTGTGATGCATGAACATATGTAGAGAGTTGCTCACAGGGGCTAGAGATGTCAGATTTCACTGTGAGCAGCCCTGTGTGGTTGCCAGGGATTGAACCCAGACCTTCTAGAAGAACAGGAAGTACTCTAAACTGCTGAGCCATCTCTCCAGCTCCCAGCTATGCTAATAAACAAACAAAATGGGATATGTTTTAAAGTTACTGAGAATGAAGAGTCACAACGTTTTAGTGGTTTGGAAACAGCCTTTATATAGTAAAATTGTTTAATATTTTATCTAGTTATAATAGTGATGATAGTAAAAATAATTTGTAATTGGCAATTAGCCTATTGTGATACTTTATTAAGAATACAATGAATACTTGTCCTTTTTAGTAGAGCTATTGTTTGTTTTAAATAAAGAAAACAAAAAAAACTTGTAAATGCAAAAAATAGTGCAAAAGAGATGAGGGTGTGGTGACATAGATGATACAGATTTTGCAGGACTGGATTTGACTCATTGGTAGAGTACTTAACTAGTATATACAAGGCCCTGTGTTTGATTCCCCAGAACTGCCCAAAATAGTAAATTTTGTCATATTACCAAATTGAAACTGGATTCGTTTCAATTTTTAAAAATAATGTGGTATTTATACATGTGGTATAATTTTGTGTCATACATTCTCTCTCTCTATAAATATATATAGTGGTGACTGTTAACAAGTCAGGGGTAGATCAGTTGACACTTAGGGATTGGCCTTTTCTGTAGATGTACTCATTTTATTTATATATTTGTGTGTCTATCTGGGGGGCACATGTATCATAGCACATGTGTGGAGGATCTTGAGACCCAGGTTAGCTTGGGTTACATAGTAAGAGCCTATCTCAAAAAAAAGTGTCATCTTTAGCACTGACTGTTTTTTTATTGTTAAATACCCAGGACAAGCTTGAAAAATTTGTAATATTGCCAATAAACCATACAGGGAAAGCAGCAGACAGCAAATTGGGGAGTGGAAAAAAATGTTTGTGTAAGAGTTTACTGTCTGTAAAAGAAGACAGCTCATGCCTGTGCCTTTCCTTGTTATGCATAGTGGGTAGATTCTGTATATATAGGATATTATCGGACCTAGATGGGGGCAGTTGTCCTAGAGAGTTGTTGGTTTGCAATTCTTTTAATTTAGTAGAGTATAGATTCTAGATTTTCTTAGTCTTTGACTACAGTGAAGCATATAACTCCAGAGTGTTCTATAATTTATAATAAACAGAACTCAGAATATAATATATTGCTGCTTTGAGTGTGGTGCTGTATATTAGTATTTCCAAGTCTATTATTTAGGGACCCTTTAAGTATCTGATTAATGGTGTTTACATTATCTTTCAACGTTTTCTTGTATACTCTTTTTTTTTTCTTTTATTTTCTTGAGACAAGATCTCACTGTGGCTCAGGATGGCTTTGAACTTTTGATAATCTTCAAGGCTCAGCCTCTTGAGAGCTAGAATTACCTAGATGAGAATCTTTGTTTTTGTTTTCTTTTGGGGGAGTTGGTTGTTTTTTTATTTTTTTATTTTTGGTAATTTTGAGACAAGTCTCTCAATGTAGCCCTGACTGTTCTGAAACTTACTTTGTAGACCAGGCTGCCAGGCTGGCCTTGAACCTACCTCTACCTCCCAAGTACTGGGGTCAAAGACTTGTACCACCACATCCATCAAAATCCCTGTTTTTTCCAAAGCAGTAGGTCTTGACATTAATTGTCTTTAGAAAAACCTGAGGAACTTTAAAAAAATAATCAGGAAAACAAATTAGACCCCAGCAGAGGTGGCAGAGCCCAGGTTTTAGTGGGAGTGTCTTGGTGTGTATCTAGGATGCAGTGGAAGAAAAGTACCAAGTACCAAGATAATGCTTAGAGCCAGTATCTGGAGTAGGAACTGCTTAAAGGTTGCAGGGGATAAAAGAAGTAAATTTAATTTAGTAACTGAAATTTAGATAAGTGAGATAACTACACTCCCTGAAAATGTTTGGACGCAGGACTGTGTACTTCTTGGACACCTAAATTCTTTATTTTTGGCTACCGTTTTCCTAATTGTCCCCTTTCTTTTTATTTCTACTATACTTGCTGTTTAAGTCACCTTCATGATTCTGATTGGAGGGTACTGCATTTTGTGTGTGTGTGTGTGTGTGTGTGTGTGTGTGTGTGTG